>NW_007727174.1:416392-434974 GCF_000696425.1 Galeopterus variegatus
ATGAAAACTGGGGGAGAGCAGTGTGTGACAGGCTACGAGCCCCTCAGGACAGGCCCATCCTTGGGCTCTGGGCAGGCTCCGAGCCCAGGACTAGCACATGTCTGTGGATGGAGGCAGGATGGAGAGAGCACCGAGGCTTCGTGCCTGGGGAAAGAGGCAGTTTATAGAGGGCCAGAGGCTGGGCAAGGGGCTCTGCAAATAAACTTTACTTATTTCCCAATTTCTTCTAAAGTAAGGACTCCATAAAACAAACACTAGGGTTGTGAGGTGTGGGGATGGGAGGTGTGGAGGAAAGTTAGTTGACAGTGACTAGAGCAGGTGACAGAAGTTTGAATAGAAACTCTATGCTTCCGTGGCAATATTCTGCCGCTTAGAAGTCAAGGCGTCAACGTTCTCTTCCATCTAGCAAGTAAGGACTTGTAGCTTGTGCCCCCACAGCTTCTGAATGAGGCAAGGACACCACACAGCAGGGTACTCCTATGAGGCCGTGATCTGCCAACACCTAACAGACGTTCCCTTTGAGGAGCAGAAATGAGTTTTTATTCGTGAAGATGGATTACGTAATGGAAGCAAGCTGTACTTAATGCAATTCCACTGAGTAACATTACAGATTTTATTAGCAGAAGAAATATTCCTTACAGACCCACCTTCCAACTGAATACAATATCCTGCTGAGTCTCAATATATGGTCTGCAGTTGGTACTTTGTATTTTTAGAAGGGGAGTAATTGTTCAGGAAAACTCTTCTAAGTCTTTTTCTGAAGTCAGAGTGCTCCTGCGCCGCTTGTACTTCTCTTCCCCTCTGCCCGCCACCCTCTTTTTGCTGTCTGCAAACACTGAAACTTGGAGTTCTCTGTGAAATCACCACTAACCAGACACCATTTAATGCATTGTTAAACACCACACGTGTTCCTCTGGGTAACAGCATGCACTGGGTTCTCTTTCACTGGAAACGTGAAGTTGCATATTTCATGCACTTGCTTTTATGAGTTTTTTGGCTCTTTTGGGCTTTTCTTTGCTTTTGCTCAGCCCACAAACCAAAGTGAGTATCTGTTAATATTTCCCCAGACCACTATTCAAGAAAAGAACTACTCGATATTAATCATGATGGCAGAACTCCTTGACTGACAGTCTTTTGTTAACGTTCCTGAGGCTATGGTGCCTGTGGCGCACTATCACCATCGTTTAAACTTTATTAACCCAAAAAACTCCCTGAGAAGTTTGTTAAAAGTTTGTTAGCAAGTCAAGTCCCCCAAGGATTTTGATTGAGTAGGTTAGGGTCAGACCCAGATATTTGCAGTGTTAACAAACCCACCAACTGATTCGGGAGCAGGTGTTCTGAACAAGAAAGTTCGAAAAACCCTGTAACATAGGAGGGTTTTATTATTATTATTGTTGTTGTTATTATTATTATTATCATTATCATTATTATTATTATTAAGTGACTAGTTCATGGAGTAAATGTATTCATTTATTTATTCATTAATCTATTTATTCATTCAAGAACCTATCAAGCATATACTATGTGCCTCCTTACGTGGTTTTCCATTTCTACAGACTTGTAATTTAAATTCCATTGTCAAGTTTCACTTTTCTTGGGTGAGGCTCATAAGAGACAAAGTGAAATTGGCTGCAAGAGTAGTCAGTCCAGCTGCAGGCCAGGAGGTGGGAGGGATGACATCCATCTGGTAGGAAGCAAATCCGATGATGACCCTCACCTAAAGAACTTGGCTGTTTGTCTAAGTCCCCAGAGGGAGTGATCTCTGGCCCCATAATGCACTGAAGCAACTTCCAGTGTCATGAGAGAATGAAGTTTTCAACATGTGTGATCAGAGAGCTTAGTAAGATCTTTGTCTGGGCAGCTGGCAGGCCTCCTTGTGTTTTCTTTACTATTGAACTATAATGATTGAGTGATTTTTGTTAGAACTTGAATGTTGTTGTGATCCATGAGAAATGATGTCTTGTAAATATTTTACATGGATGCAGCCCCCACATCCTCAGGTCTCACTAAGTATTTCTAGATGATCCCAACCCCTCAGTTTAAGTACAAGTTCCATTTTAGGGCTGACTCCAAATAAAGGAATTAAATGTAGATCCCCTCAAAGAGGCCTCAGCCACCCCATGGGCTGGAGTAAGTGAATTAGGCAGTCCTGCACTTTTGGTGGGTTGGTTTCATTTCTTAGTTTTCTTTTGGAAGTGGTGATGGAATTTTACTAAGATTTGGTGGGGGAGAGTGGGGAGAGAGATGTTCCAGAGAATAAGAGGATTTTAAACCCTACACCATCTTCTGATCTTACTTTTTAAAATGGGCTTGGGACTTGTCTCCACTGGAGACTTGGGTGAGTTGAATCCATGTGTGTGTGATAGGAGAGGCAGTGATGCAATGTGAGTGCACGTTTGTTCAGGGATATAGATGTGAAGAGTGTGCCTGTGTGTTCTATGTGTTTGCTGACGGAGGCAGTATATGAGTAAGTGGGTACACAGCATCCCAAACCTGCCATCAGGTACCCAATCACCCATCCATAAGAAGCAATGTGATTTTTGTTGGGCCTGCCCTCCATACATATGGAATTTTCAGAGTTCTGGTCCTTGAATTATATATATGGACAAGAGTGATTTTAGCTGTGATAAAGGGAGGTGACAGACAAACAAAATCTAGCCGGGAGAGAGGAATCCCACAGATGACACAGTCTCACCCAGACAGTAAGCAGCAGATCCTGTGTTCTTCCCACCCTACCAAGATAGATGGGGATGCCCATGACGACAGGCCACCCACAGGGAAA
Source organism: Galeopterus variegatus (assembly GCF_000696425.1). NCBI lineage: Eukaryota > Metazoa > Chordata > Mammalia > Dermoptera > Cynocephalidae > Galeopterus > Galeopterus variegatus. Next base: position 419,175 of record NW_007727174.1, read on the forward strand.
GGTGATATGCACAACGGGCTCAGTCCTGGGCCCTGAAGGCAAATGGACATGCAGACACCCAGGCTCTGCCTTCTGAAAAGTTTTGCTTGTGAGTATCCCCACCCTCCCCCTTCATTCCCACTTCCAGTGGCATTCTAAGCATGGACACAGCTCAGGGGATGTCCCTGATCGCTGGGAACCTCTCTGACGGTCTCACTTGACAGCTAGTCTAATATGATGGGTTTGCAGGGCAGGGCCAGCTTTCTGGGCATGAGCCTGTGTGGTTGCACAGGGCGTAGTGCTTAGAAGGGCCCCTTGCTCGGTTCAAAGCTCTGCTGCCACCATCTTAAAATTCTTTTTTTTAATAATTATATATAAAAATATATATTATATACTAAAAGCAAAATGAAAACATGAAAGCCTTATGCAGGATGAAATTTTAACCAAAAATCAAGGTTATTAAGTAAAAATTTTTTCTTGTAATTATCTCAGCATTTTCTTGAATTCTCATTTTCTTTTTAAAAAAAATTTATATTAGTATACTTATTACACAATGTAACCATTTTTGTGGCCCTTTACCAATTTCTTGCTAACCCTGCCCTTCCCCTTTCCCACCTCTGGTGGGCTTAGGTCTATTTTCTCCTTTTGAAAGTTCAGTGAATTATTGTGATTGTTGTATCTTTCTTTTGTTCTTTTATTTATATGTTTGTTTTTTAGTTCCCACTTATGAGTAAGGACATTTCTCTTTCTGTGCCTGGTTTTATCTCATCTATTTATTTGCTTTTTTTTTTTTCTTCTTTCCAGCTAGCACTTGCATGTGAGGACACACAGTATTTCTTTTTCTGTGCCTGGCTTATTCCCTATTTATTTGCTTTTTTTTTTCTTTTTTCCAGCTAGCACTTGCATGTGAGGACACACAGTATTTCTTTTTCTGTGCCTGGCTTATTTCACTTAACATAATTTTCTTCAAGTTCATTCATATTACTGTAAAGGGCAGTATTTCATTCCTTTTTATGGTAGAATAGTATTCCATTGCATATATATACCACATTTTCCTTTTCCGGTCATCCCTAGGTGAACATTTAGGTTGGTTCCAACTTTTAGCTACTGTAAATAGAGCTGCAATAAACATGGAAATATCCCTTTGACATGATGATTTCCATTCCTTTGGATATATACCCAGCAGTGGGATTGCTGAATTGTATGGAAGTTCTATCGGCAGATATTTGAGGAACCTCCGTACTGTTTTCCATAATGGCTGTACCAATTTACAGTCCCAGCAACTGTGCAGGAGGGTTCCCCTTTCTCTGCACCCTTGCCAGCATTTGTTATTCTCTTTTTTTTTTTTGTACAGTAATGTTTACTTTATTTTTACTTTTTAAATTAATTTTGTAACTGACATGATAGTATATATGAAGTTCAATAAATTCTTTTTTCATTGTCTGTGGTTTTTTTTCTGGCCATTATTATCATTCTTTTCCTTGCAGGATTATCACTAAAAATAATTTTGTCTGAAGAAGAGGGGGTGTGAAAAATTATTTATAGAAGGTATCAAATATACTAAAAATGCCACTGTGGCTCATTATTATTTAGACTTTGGCTCAAATATCAGCATCCCAGAGAAATGTTAGTGGCCATTATTGAAAAGACAGAGAATAAAAATGTGCTCATCTCATTGTAAAAAATGTTTGTTTTTTTTTTAGAAAAACTCACTTTACTCATTTTTACTTATCAAATAGTTCTTTTAAAATGATACATTTTGGTTGAAGTAAATGAATTAGATTTCATCCAGTATGTATGCATGCTGTTTTTCCTGTCTGAAAATGACCTGAATGTCTCAGCATCAATTGCTCTATTTTTTATTTTAATTTTTACTGAATCATAATTGATTATACATATTTTGGGGGTTCAACACTGACATATGTTGATCAAATCAATATTACTAGCATATGTATTGCTATAAATTGTACTTATTCTTTATGCACCTTGTTCAGTCTCTCCCTATCCCCCTCTCCCTCCCCCTCCCACCTCTAATTACCCTAGATTTCTTCTCTCCTTCTGAAAGAGTAATGGTTACTCTGTTGATTTGTTGCCTAGATGACCTGTCCAATGCTGAGAGGTGTGATCAGGTCCCCCATATTATCATAGAGCAGATGCTTCTTCTGTCACTCTGGAATGAGCTTTGTGGAGAGAGACGTCCTCTTCTTTTCTTTGGTCTCTGCTGGTGACTCTCCTTGTGTCAATGCACTCCAGTGGCTGGCGGACCATCTGCTGCGTGGTTTTTGCTTTTGTGGCAGCCGTGGTTATTATGGTGGCTGTGGTGGGCCACCCACAAGGAGGTGATGTTTTTGGCATGCTCCTTACCTTGTTGGTGGTGGCATTGGCAGTGTGCCTGGTTGTGGGAGGGGGTCTGGTCCTCAGCTCTAACCTCAGGACCCCAGGTGGGCCCTGTATCAATGCAGTTTTGATTTGCATTTCCCTGATGCTTAGTGAGCATTTTTTTCATGTGTCTGTTGACCATTTGTATATCTTCCTTTGAGAAATGCCTATTCAGATCCTTTGCCCATTTTTAATTGGGTTACTTGTTTTTTTTAAGTTAAGTTTGAGTTCTTTGTATATTCTTGATATTAATCCCTTGCCAGATGCATAGTTTGTGAATATTTTCTCCCATTCTGTAGGTTGTCTTTTCACTCTGTTAACTATTTCTTTTGCTGTGCAGGAGCTTTTTAGTCTCATATAATCCCATTTGTTTATTTTTCTTTTGTTGCCTGTGCTTTTGGGGTCTTATTCATAAAGCCTTTGCCCAGTCCTACTTCCTGAAGTGTTTCGCCTATGTTTTCTTTCTTGTAGTGGTTTTATAGTTTCTGGTCTTATATATAAGTCTTTAATCCATTTGGAGTTGATTTTGGTATATGGCAAGAGGAACAGGTCTAGTTTCTATCTTCTACATACAGATGTCCAGTATTCCCAGCACCATTTATTGAAATTCTTAATAATGTTTTAACACATGGACTACAAATTATGTCACCAGGGCAGCTTGCAGAGTCAGGTGGATGCTTCTGGCTTTATGGTTGTCTTTCGTGGTGTTGGGAGCTGTCTGGTCTTGTTCCCTGCAGCAGGTTGGGTCTATGAATCTCTTTTAGGTTTGTTGCTTATCATCTTTCTCCCTCCTCCCTACAGAAAAAGAGACTTAGAAAGACAGAGGGGAGAGCTTTGCTGCAATTTATCACTGGTTCTGATAGGATCAGGAAAGGTTGGGGGAAGGAAATGAAGGAAGGTAATGAGTACTGGGACTGAATGAATCTTGATTAGGGCAGGTGACAGGAAATAGCCTGAAGAACTGTCCCTAAGCACAGTGACAAGTGCTGCTCTGATTACCTTTGACAGCAGATTTTCTTCACTTTGGCTCAGCAGAGACCCTGGCCTAAATCCCAGGGACACCAGGGTCCAGAGACCTCATGTGGTTTGTCCTCACCTGGCTTGCCTTAGGTTTGAGGTGTGGCTAAGGACAGTGCCTCCATCTGCTGCTCCTGCACACTGTCTGCCAGCACCCCAGCATGCCAACCTGACCTCATCACCCCAGAAAGGAGCAAGCTCATCAAATAGGAGAGTGTGTGTTGTCTCTGCTAGTAACTAGCACTGGCTGCTATCTCTTGAGCATTTGTTACATATAAGGCAATGGGACAGTCTTGTATTTTATCCTCACCATAGTGCTGTCAGACAAGTTCTATTATTCTCCCCATTTCATGGATAGGAAACAGGCATGGTATGTAACTTTCCAAGGCTAACAGAACTCATATTTAAGTCCAGGTTTTTATGACAACAGAAACCTGGCTTTTCCCAATCACAGTCTATTGTCTCTCTAATATCTACCCATCTCACTGGGCTTCTGTGTCTCACATGAATCCCACATCAGTTACAGGTACATAAACATGCGTGTCAGTCAAGCCCTTTCTCTGACTCCAATGTGGCACGTGCAGGTGGGCAATAGAAGGGGGTCCGTGGGTTACTATCTCCTGTGAGCTTCAGAGATCAGGATGAGAAGGTTTTCTCCTTGTCTATTCAAATGATGTGTTGACTCCTTGTTCAACCATCTTGCTCATACTTAGTTAATGGAAGCATTGTGTTAGTGAGAAGCATTATGATGGCAAGAGAGACCTCACATTTATTAAGCACACTTCACCAGCATTTCCTCGCTTAATACTCACAATAACCATGTGAGAGACAGTTATTACTTTCATTTTCAAATGATGAAACTGAGGCTTGGAGAGGCCAATTGCCAAGTTTATGCAACTAAATGTGGGGAGAGGGTTGTCATTTATTGATTTATTTAACAAACTTTCTTTGAGCACCTGCCAGGTTCCAGACCCTGTGCTGGATACAATAGTGAGCAGAATTCAGCCCAGAGTCTGCCTAGTGGGGAGACAGACATGAATAGGATGGTCAGGGAAGGTTTCCCTTAGAAGATCCAAGGTATGGCCAGGAGTCAATCAGGTTGAGAGGGTATGAGGTATAGGAGAGAATTTCATTTGAAGGACCAGTATGTACAAAGCTTGCAGTGGGACACAGCATGACTTATTCCAGGAACAGAAAGAAGGTCAGTGAGGCCAAAGTGGACAGAAGGATAGGGTCATGGGGCTAGACCAGCCTGACGAAGGAAGGGGTCAGGCCTCACAAAGCCTTTGGGAACTTTGGTTCTTATCCTTAGTTCAATGGAAAGCCACCGGTGAGTTTTAAGCAAAGTGACAAGATCCAGATTATAGTTTAAGAAGATCACACTGAGTGCTGTGTGGAGAACAGATTGAGGAGAGGCGAGATTGGAGACTGGTGACTACACACAGTTGGCTATATTAGAAGTCCAGAAGAAACACAATGGTAGTTTGGGGGTGATGGTAGAGATGGAAAAAATGGAAAAACTTGACAGACAGTAAAGAAGTACATCCATAGGACTTGACTGTGATCGGATGGGAGAAGTGAGGAAGAGAAAGCTTCCAAGAATTTGAATTAGGTCTGTTAGTCTCCAAAGGCTGCCCTTTTAACCACTACTCCCTAAGCATTTGGTCATTTAGGATTATAAGTTCTGCTGGATGTAACCAAAAACTCCAAATAACAATAGTTTAAAGGAGACACAAATTTATTTTTCACTCACACAAAGAAGTCTGGAGGTGGTCAATCCATGGTTAGTTTAGGGTTCTGTCATGTTAAGAACTCAGGCATCTTCTATTTTCTTTCTCTGCCTTCCTTAGTACATAGCTTCTACCATCTAATCCAAAAAGGCAGCTTGAGCTCAGCTATTACATCTGCATTCCAGCCGGCCAAAAGAGGAAAAGGAGAAAGGACAGGTTTCCTCTCTTTGAGAGCATTTCTTGGAAGTCACATACCAAACTTCTATTTGCATCTCATTTGCCAGAACATAATCAACGGCCATACTAGCTGCATGGGAGGCTGAGAAATGTCACCTTTGTTTTGGGCAGTGAAGTGCCCAGCTTAAAATCAAAGGATCGGTTACTAAGAAGGGAAGAACAAACATCAGGATATACCACCAGGCTCAACCACAACCACCAGACCTGAGTCTGGAGTACCAAGCCGCAAACTCAATGATAAAGAGCCAAAAGCAGAGACTCAAATATAAAGTTTTTCTAGGTCTCAATTTTACGCATATTATAATGTTACATTTTTGTCCAGTTGTTAGACTGTTTACTGGATTAAAAATACCCATCTTGAATGCAAAATGGTATAGCCACTGTGGAAAATAGTTTGGTAGTTCCTCAAACAGTTAAACCTGGAACTACCATACGACCCAGAAATTCTACTTCTAGGCATACTTCCTGAGAGAACTGAAAACATACATTCACACAACAGTGTGTACACAAACATTCATAGCAGCATTATTCATAATAGACAAAAAGCAGAAACATCCCAAATGTCCATTAACTGATGAATGAATAAACAAAATGTGATATATCTATACACCAAAACATTATTCAGCAATAAATACAAATGAAGTATTGATATTTGCTAGGACATGAATGGACCTTGTCTTAGTCCATTTTGCATTGCTATAGCAGAATACCACAGACTGAGTAAAAACCTTATTTCCTGTAGTTCTGGAAGCTGGAAACACCAAGAGCACAGTGCCGGCACCTGGTGAGGGCCTTCTTGTTTGCCACAACAACACAGAGGGCACCACACGGCAGGAGGGCAAGAGTGTGCCAACGCAGGTCTCTCTTTCTCTTCATGTAAAGTCACCTGTCCCATCATGGGATCCCCAACTGATGACCTTATCTAATCCTAATTACCCCCCGAAGTCCCCATCTCCAAATACCATCAACATGTGAGTTCGAGGATTAAGTTTCCAACACATAAAATTTGGGGGACACATTCAAGCTGTAGCAGACCTTGAAAATATTATGCTAAGTGGAAGAAGCTAGACACAAAAGGCCACACATCATATGATTCCATTCATATGAAATGCCCAGAACAGGCAAATCCATAGGCACAGAAAGTAGATTAGTGGTTGCCAGGAAATGGAGGGAGGAGGAAACAAGTATGGAGTTTCTTTCTGGGGTGAAAAAATGTTCTAGAATTAGATAGTGGTGATGATTGTACAACATAGTGAATATATTAAAAATCACTGAATTGTACACTCTTAAATGGTCATTTTTCTGTTATGTAAATAATATCTCAATAAAGAAAATTTGTCTCTAGTTCCATGTGTAGTTCTTCTAAAAAGTCCAAAAAAAATCCTAAATATATATAATGGTTTGGTTAAATCTGATGTCTATAAATAGCACAAATTAATTCTAGTTTCTGATTCATGTCCTCAGAATCATATTTTAGCTATAGGAAGCCAAACATTTATGTCTTTGCCTGAGTTTTGAATTTTTCCTAAGGGTGCCTGTTATGGGAATGCTTGTCTCCCCCCAAATTCATATGTTGAAGCCCTACCCCCTAATGTGATGGTATTAGGAGGTGGAGTCTTTGGGAGGTAATTAGGATTAGACAAGGTCGTGAAGGTAGAGCTCTCATGAATGGAATTAGTGTCTTCCCAGGAAAGCTTGCTTCCTCTCTCTGCCACGTGAGGTCATAAAGAAAGATTGTTGGCCGGCCCGGTGGCACACTGCTACAGTGCGCCGCTTGGGAGTGAGGCGGCGCTCCCGCCAAGGGTTCGGATCCCACATACAGACCGGTTCCCGCTCACTGGCTGAGCGAGGTGCGGGTGCAACACCGAGGGTTGCGATCCCGTTGCCGGTCCCGGTCTGGTATGGGCGCGACACTGAGGGTTGCGATCTGTTGCCGGACACAAAAAAAGACAAAAAAAGGAAAAAAAAAAAAAAAAAAGAAAGATTGTCATCTATGAACCAGGAAGCAGGCCCTCATCAGACACCCAATCTGCTGGTGCCTTGATCTTGGACTTCCCAGCCTCCAGAACTGTGAGAAATAGATTTTTGCTGTTTAAGCACCCAGTTTATGATGTTCTGTTATAGTAGCCTGAGCTAAGACAATACCTATCCTCCCACACCACTGCTCTGTGCTGGTAAATTGAGGTAGTCAGATTACCACTGCTATGAGAGTGTATTATCTATTGCTGTGTGGCAAATTACCCTAAAACTTAGCGGGTTTAAATGACAAACATCTACTACCTCAAGTTTCTGAGGGTCAGGAATCCAAGAACAGCTTAGATGGGTGGTTCTGGCTCAGGGTCTCTTATAGGGTCACAGTCAAGCTGACGGCTACTTCTAAGTACCTCATGTGGTTATTGGCAGTAGGCTTCAGTGTCTCATGTGTGAGCCTCTTCATAGGGCTGCTCACAACATGGCTCCTCCCTCCCCCAGAGTGAGTGACCCGAGACAGACAAGAAACCAAAATGAAGCTGCTTTATCCTTTTAAAAAGTTTATTTATTAAGAATATTCATGAGATACAAAGCTAATTGTCACCTCCCGTGCCCATGATGTGAGGGCCAGATTCATACTGAGGTCATACCCATTGCCAGAAATTACTTTTGTACCCTATGTCCCCATCCAATTATCCCCCAACCTCCCTTCCCCTTCCCCTCTCCCCCCCTACTCTGTTTTGTAGCCCTAGGAATGTCCCCTCCCTCTGTAAGACCACCACACTACTGTTGTCTTTCTTTCCTTCCTTCCTTTTTGCTAACTATGCATCCGACAAGGGATTAATATCCAGAATAAACATAGAACTCAAGCAATTATACAGTAAAAAAGAAAATGAGCCGATTAAAAAATGGGCAAAGGAGCTGAATGGATGTTTTTCAAAGGAAGACATACAAATGGCCAACAGATACATGAAAAAATGCTCAACATCACTAGTCATCAGGGAAATGCAAATTAAAACCACACTTAGATACCATCTCGCTGTGTCTTTTTAACCTAAACTCAGAAGTAGCATCCCATCACTTCTGCTGTAGCCTATTGGTCACACAGAGCAACCCTGCTGCAGTGTCGGAGGGGACCACACAAGGGTATGAACACCAGCAGGCAGCACCACTGGAGTCTGTCTTGGAGGCTGGCTGCTCCAGAGAGACTGCAGCACTTACGCTTAACAAACCTAAAAACTGGAAACTCAGAGAGATGGTCCCCAAAGAGCCATCAGTCAGCCAAATAGGGGCCCAGCTTGAATCCTGCAAAATGAAGGTTGCATCTGCCCAGCTGGAGCCACACACCAGAGGTCTAGCAGTTAGTGCTGCTCTGGGGGCTGTTGCTGAGGACAGCACGCAGAGGGCCAAGGGACCAGACCTGAGACAAGGCCTCCGAGTCCACTGCCCCTTACTCCCTCCATGAGCCCAGATAAGTCTCTTTCCCTCTCCAGCCTCTGCCTCCTCATTTGTGAAAGAGACAATGTTGCTGGACCAGTGTGTGTCAATCTGGGCTTTCTGAGCCTCCAGGGTCCAAGGATGTACAGCCAGGGTAAGCACTGGGTTTTTTCAGAGATAAAGAATTTATTTGGGAAAATAAATAAATAAATAAGTGCCACTATTAAGGATAATAAAGAGAACCAAATGAGCTTGAAAGCCACTGTACTGTGTGACACTTAAGCTGGCTCTGTCTTCACACTGAATGGCCCGATCTCAGAATCAGTACAGCTCTGGCTATAAGATCGCTCCCAGTCACTCTGAAAGTATGCAAAGAATCTGCAGTTCTGTTCCATCCTGCATTTAGCTAACCATGGGGAACTTACCCTTGTATCAGATGCCACAATAATTGTCATTCAATCATTTTCTTGTTGCCTGGAAGGGGAGTAATCATAAAGGAAGGGTGGCGGCGGTGATAACAGGACAATATATCTGGGTGGAAAGTGAAGCATCAGTATGCAGGCTTGAGGCCCATGCAGAAAGGCACCGGGAGCACAGGGTTGGAGGTGAGTGTGGGTTTGAGAAAGGGCTGTGCCAGGACTCCTCTTGGCCCCACTGTCCTCCCTGACTTCGCTCATAGGATGGCTGAGACAGTCAGTAACTTCACGGCTCACTTGGGATGCATATGAGAAAGGCAGTGCCCCAGCCGTAGAGGCTGTGAGCATTAGGGGTGGTGGTGCCTGAGGGCACGGGGGATGTCCACGGAATGGCGGCAGCCTCTACCCAACTCCCTGTGACTGTTACCACGAGAGAATGCAGGCCCAGGGTTGTCAGATCTCCTCATTTTTCAGGACATCCAGAAACAGGTTTTTATGCCAAATTTTCCAGTTTCTTACTATACTGTGCAGGCCAAACAAAACACATTGCTGGGCCAGAACTGATCTACTAGCCACCAGTTTGCAACTCCTGAATTCTAAATGAGTGACTCCATTTTAATCAGAACACCAGGAAAATTATATAAAAATTTCCTTGCTTCTGAGAATTTGGTCCCTGGAAGCACATTATTTATTCAATTATCAAATGCCTACTGTGTATGAAGCACAGAGAGAATGTTCTTGAATATTTACACTTTTTCATCTCCTCTCTGACTGTATATCTCCTTTCTCTAATGTTTCATGCAGAAGGTTTTCTGCATATGGAAAGTGGGAAAAAGGAAAACGGAAAGGAAGAAGCACGTAAGACTGGAATAAAAATTTGGCAAGTGTCTCATTCCCCAAATGGAGGGTAAAATTTAAACCCCCAAATGCACCATCTTTGTACCCTCAGCAACTAGCACAGAGCTCATTACGTACTTATTGAAAGGCTCAGCACTGATAATACTCATGGCACATGTTGACAGATCGCCTATTTTGTGCCAGTCCCAGTGGTGTTATTATTATATTATTGGGCTATGCATGTCACTTCTCATTACATTTCTAGGATTCAGCGACTTCCTTTCATCACATGAGAAAACCAAGACCAAAAGAGACTAAGTAACTTGTCCATGTCCATAGAGCTCTCCAGTGGTGGCCCTGGGACTTTAATCTAATGTGCCTCACTCCAGAGCACACATTTTAAACATTATCCTGAATGAATGAATGAATGAATGAATGAATTTCTGGATGGATGAATGAGGAAGGGAGCAGAGGCCCTGCTCCCCACTTCCTAATCTCTCACCCTCCAGCACCACTCTGCCCTCCCAACTCACGCCCGGTCCGGAGACTTAAAGACCCTAGTTGCACTTTTGCAGATGTCCCAGAGGAACCTCAGGGCCATCACTCACTTTAGTGGCTCAAAGTGTTGCCATCCATCATGGGCCTCCCGGAGCTGTCAATGTTTTGATACCGGCTTAGCTCCCTTCCTGTCACACTGATACACTCGGCATCATTTGCCTTTGAAACAGGTTGCATGGAGGGAAAAGATTCGAGAAAGCAACATATTTTATGGATCAAGGAGGGTTATTATTTACCAAGTGAGCTAGCCTCTGTTATTTTTTTCTGTACCCTAGTGTATAATCAGAGCTCATAAAAGTGCTACTGTGTGGGAGGTCTACATTTCCTCCCAATTAAGCATCCCCAGATGTTCACAGATCCCGACACTTCATGTCTCCCAGCCTGCTTTAGTTCACCTTCCAGCCTCACTGTTCCTCTTTGCCTCAGCGGAGGAACTCAGCATGTCCCCGCTGTGGCTGGCTAATCAGTCATCATTCCCCAACGCTGTAACTCGACCTCTGCCTCAAAGTCTGTTTCCTCCTTGATGTGGTTGGGTGTGTGCTGTCTGCCCTGATTCAGAAATCCCTCTTTCATGAGAACCTGACTCCCAACTGCAGATGGATTTCCTTGCTGCTTTTGGAAATCATCGATAGCACTCCCTTGGTGCAATCCGAGAAGTCTCTGTGTGGTGCATGCTGACCCGATAGCTAGAGAAGGGTTCATCTAACATTTTTATATATTGTAGTCAGCAAACTTGCAATTTCAGGAGGTGCAATGATAAAACTAGGAAACACTGTTGTCCTCCAGATAAGTCCAACAGTCGATTTTTGCAAAGTATCATACCCAAAGGATACATGGGATGGCTCAAAGAGGGGCCTCTTTGCTCCCCACCCCACCCCCAATCTACCCAGGGCCAGCTCCATGGGCTTATGGCTCTGGCCTGAGGGCTTTGGCCTTTATTACCCAGGAAAGGATGCAGCAGGGTCTTAGAATGACCTAAAACTTGGAGTCTGCAGAATTGGGAGTTGATTCTCACTCTGCCATGTGCCAGTTCTGTGCTCTAAAGAAAGTCACTGAATTTGGGGGCTTCATTTTCCTCATTTATCAAATGGGAATAAGAACAAAAAATGCCTTACAAAATTACTGTGAGAGCTAAATAAATTGGCAGGTGTCAATGTGCTTAGGACAGAGTAGGCTTTCATCAGATGTTAAATTAATTTCTGAAATGAAAGAATGAAGGTGTCCCCTTTCATGTTCCCTTTTCACCACTGAGGTGAGAGAAAATGGTATTGCCTCAGGTGAGGAGCGTGGTGATGGATTCATTCCATCCTAGCCCTGGTTTCCAGACTCCACCTGGCCAAGAAGCCTGGGGTCACTTCTTACCTCTATTCTTTCATTTAAAAGTTTTTATTAGGAAAAATTTTAAACATACACGAGAGCAAAAGGAACAGCATAATGAACAACCTATCAGTTAGTTACAACTGTTAGCTCTTTGCCATATTATATATGACCAAGTAAACATATACATATATAAACACATGTATATGTATATGAACCCATGCATGCACACACACACACATGCACACACACACACATGCATGCACACACACACACACACACACACACATACTACACTGTTACAGACGTAATGATTCTTCATCCCAAGTACTTCGTCAGGTATCTCCAAAAGATGTCATTCTTTTATATAACTACAACATTATGCATTAGCCAAATTAACAATTCCCTAATATCATTTATTATCCAATTCATGTTAATATTTCTCCAATTATTTCCAAAATACATCTTCTAACTTTTTTCAAATAGGGATGCAATCAAAGATGCATTTGGTTATTATGTCTCTTAAATCTTTCAAAATCTAGAACAGGTCACTTCCTCCCCCACCCCCAGCCCCACTGCACTCTCAGTCTACCTGCCACATATACACACCTTTTGTTCCCTTTCATGCTAATTTTGATCCCAGGACTAAGATGGCGACCAATCAACCGGCATCTGAGCTGGCTCTTGAAGGCTGGCTGGGGTTGACAGATGTGGTGCCATGTGTGAAGGATGCCTGCATAGGGAACAGCATGAGCAGAGGCCTTGACACAGAAGAGCTGGAGATGTGCATGAGGAACAGTGAGCCATTCAGTTGAACCAGAGGCTGGAAGAGTCTTGCTGACACAACTCACAGTGATGGAAAATATACACAAAGTACTTCATTTCCAGGAAGGACCCAACTTGTTGTCAGCATGAATACACTCCAGCTCCAGAAGTCAGAACAAACATTTCTTTGCTGTTCTCCTTGGGTTAGAGCTGACATTACCTCACTAGGATGCCTGGGAGGCATTTCTTTCCCCTTTAGTTTCCTCCTTCCTATTCTACTCCTCAGCCCCTAGGGTCTTGGCTTGACCTCACTGACACATTCTTTACCTCTACTGCCAAGCCCCATGTCTCCTGGATCTATGCTTTTTTAGAGAGCAGCCCCTGTGTCTCTCCTGCTAAATTGATTGCCTCTTATTTCTTTGATTCATTATTAAGCTCAAACGCACTAAGGTTAAGGATGGGGAGAGGCAAAGGGGTGATGGGAGCAAAGAATCCTGTACTGATAACTGAAATGGGCAGTATTTCCAAGTGCTTAGAAGTAGGTTTGGAAGGACTGGATTTGGTCATCAAGTGCTGAGCAAAGGAAAGACTGAATAAGAACACTTGGAATGCAACAATATTGAAGCAATGCATGAAATGGGTTGGAAAGAAGTAACCCAAAGAGGGAGATCCAGGTGGAGACACCAGCTGGTTAATGGTAGGTGACTCTGAAAGCACGGATGCCACTGTCCAAAGACGGAACACGGAGACAGAGAAGAATAGCACCAAGGATGAATCCTCAGGAGACACCCAAGGACTGGGAGGTTAAAAAAAAAAATCCCCTGGGGAGGGAGGGAGAGAATGGACTCATTCCGAGTCGGTGGAGGAGAACCAGCCTGTCCAGGTATAGAAGAAGCAAGTGAAGAAATTTCCCATAAAGAAAGAGTGTTAACAGTGTCCCATGCTGAACTGCTGTCGCAGAGATGAGAACTGAGCAAGAGACTTTGAATTGGGTGTCCGCAAACGACCTTCCTCCTCCAGCCCACCACTGCCCGTCTGCATCCATCCTCCCTCCCTATGGTCCTCCTCTGTGCCAACTCCGGGTCCCAGGCCCTTCTGCCCCCTTGCTCCATCAGTCTCCACTCTCCTCTCTTACTCCTCAGCCAGTAAAGAGGCTCGTGACTCTCCCATCGTAAAAACACAAACCAACCAACTTCTCTCCATCTTACAACAGCATCCAAATGCTGTCCTCGTTCTCCATTATGCCACATTCAAGCTCGTTCAGGAAGTTATCCTGTCTGCGTCCATTTAGTCTCCTTTTATTTGTTCCTTACTGCTGCCCTCCCCTGCTCCAAAGCTGTCCTCATTAAGTCACCAACGATCTTCACACTGTTCAATCCAACAGGCAATTTTCTTCTAGATTTTATCTGGCCTCTGTGAGTCATTTGCTGATATGAGTTGCTTTCTCCTCCTGCCTTGCTTCTGAAACAGCACTTACTCCTGATCTTCCTTATTCCTCTCTGTCTGCTCCCTCTCCATCTCCTCTGCCTCGTGCTTGGTCCTCAGCTCTTCCCTCTTTTCGTGCTGTACAGCATCCGGGGGCACCCTCATCTAGGCACATGGTGGCCACCACCATTTAACACTGATGAGACCCAGCTCTGTGTCTCCAGCCCCAGACCTCTCATCTGAGTGGTATCCAATTGTCTGCCAGACAATTCAACTTGTATTCAACAAACACATATACTACGTGGCAGGTACCGCTCTAAGCACTTCACAAAATATTATACTTTATTCACTGCCCTATCTGCTATGGTTTGAATGTTTGCCTCCTCCCAAACTCATGTTGAAATTTAATCACTGTTGTAACAGTGTTAAGAGGTGGGACCTTTGAGAGGCAATCAGGCCTTGAGGGCTCTGTCCTCATGAATGGATTAATGCCATTCTCGAGGGAGTGGGTTCATTATCATGGGGTAGGTTACTTATAAAAGGGTGACTTTAGCCCCCTCTTGCTCTTTCTCACCCTCTCTTTGCCCTTCCACCACCACACAGAGCAAGAAGGCCCCTGCTGGATGCTGGCAATTTGATGTTAGACTTCCCAGCCTCCAAAACAGAAAGCTAATAAATTTCTGTTCATTTAAAATTACCCAGTCTCAGGTATTCTGTTATGGTAGCACATAACACATTAAGACTCCATCCAAAATTAAAAATTGCCATGACTATAATTGAACTCATCCTTTTTCCACCAAACCTCCTCCTCCTCATTCCCCTGTGAGGTTGGTGTTATAGAAAGGCATCTACCATTCACACAACTGCTCCAGCAAGAAACAAGCAGCTCCTCTAGACACACCTTTCCTGTACCACCCCACCCCTTGCCCTTCCCCTCCACACACAGCAAGTCCCAAGACCTGCTGATCCTCCTCTCTATCACCCACCGCCAATGCTTTGATTTTGTTCTTCATCACATGAGACCTGGATTCTCCCAACAGCCTTCTGGAGTCTCCTACCTCTGATGTTTTCCAGATTCTTTTCTTAACAGACAGTCTGAATCTGTCTCTATCTGTACCCTTTGCCCTCTGGCTTAAAGTCCTCCCATTCCTCCCCGATTTTAGCATGAATAAAACTGTAAGTCATAGGAAACAAGGTTGGAATGTCTAGGTGGACTACCAGATGGCTAGCTGTTTCATGCTTCCAAACATCCTACCAAGCTCCTTCCCTCTTCTCTTTATGACCACCACTTACTCCTCCCTAGGTGAACTGTTCTCTCAGAAGCCTTCTTTATTCTGATTTAACCCACTCTTCTTGCTGCTCTCATAACACACATTACATGTATCTACTTCTGCATATGTCATTATGTCCTTTAGTTGTTGGTTTATCTGCTGGTCTCATCCACTGGCTGTAAACTTCTTAAGAGGAGGGATAAATGTTATTGAACTGTGACTTTCCAGTACTCAATAAGCTTCTGTTGAATGAATGAATGGCAATAATTGAGTAGTATTATAATTGAGTAATTGAGTGTTTAAGAATGTGGGATCAAGAATCATTCTATTTCAGTTCAAATTTCCCTTCAGGGGCCGGCCCGGTGGCGCACTGCTACAGTGTGCCGCTTGGGAGCGTGGCGGCGCTCCCGCCGATGGTTTGGATCCCACATACAGACCGGTTCCCGCTCACTGGCTGAGCG
>NW_007727174.1:435208-458938 GCF_000696425.1 Galeopterus variegatus
AAAAAAAAAAAAAAAATTTCCCTTCAGCTGTCAATTACAAGATCTGTGACTTTGGGCAAATGTCTTAATGCCCTATGGCTCAGTTTCCTTGTCTATACAATTTGGATTAATAAGACCCCATAGTTCAATGTGATAATTAAATTAGATATGCTACATAAATCATTAGCAAAAATACCTAACACATAGTAAGTGCTTAATAAATGTTTGTTATTATTATCATTTTTAAATTGGGAAATCAATTGCTTTTGAGGTGGTATTGATTGTAATACTTTTTATGAATTGTCTGCACTGTTGTTAATTTGCCGAGTTTAAACTTGATTTATCCCCTTTGCCTGGAAGCAGGCAAGAGAGCACCTAGGGTCCTCAGCCAGGATCTGTGGGCTACAGCCCCCCATGACTGGAAGCAGGCAAGAGAGCAAACCTGGGTTCCTAGGCAAGGAGCCAAGGGCAGTACTCTCCACCCAAAGACAGACAAGAGAGCATGCTGAAAACACCACTTCTGCATGGGTGCTCCACCTCTGCCACCATCACATCCACAGCTGCTGAAAAAGAGGCTCAATGCCACAGCAGCAGCCACAGCCACTGTGCAGGTGGCCTGCTGGACACTTGACTGCATTAAAACAAGGAGAGTCACCAGTGGAGACTGGAAAAAGCAGATATCCCTCTCCTCAAAACCCACTTCAGAGTAATAGAAGAAGCAGTCGCTCTACCAGATGGCCAGATATCAACATAGAGATACTAGAAATATGAAAACTCAAGAAAATATGACACCGTCAAAAGAATACAGTAATTCTCAAATACCAGACCCTATAAAGCAGGAAACCCTTGAAACAACTTAAAGGAATTCCAAGCAACAATCTCGAGTAAACTCACTGAGATAGGAGAAGACTCAGTTAGACAACATAATGAAATGAGAAAAAAAAAATCCAGAATATGAAGAAGGAAATTTACAAAGAGATCAATACCTTTAAAAAGAACATAGCAGAACTCATGGAACTGAAAGATGCACTCAACAAAGTAAAAAACACAACAATAGCTTAAGTAGCAGGCTAGAACAAGCAGAAGAAAGAATTTCTGATCTTGAAGATAGTCTTTTTGAAATTACCCAGGAGGACAAAAAGAAGGAAAAAAAGAATTTAAAAAGTAAAGAAAATCTAAGAGAGCTATTAGACAACCTTAAGCACACAAACATTTGAATCATGGGTGTTCCAGAAGGGGAGGAGAAAGGAAAAGGCATGGAAAACCTATTGAATGAGATAATAACAGAAAACTTCCCAGGTATAGGGAGACACATGGACCTTCAATTCCAGGAGGCTCAAAGATCCCCAAACAGATTTGATCCAAAAAGATCCTCTCCAAGACATATTATTGTCAAACTGGCAAAGCTCAAAGGCAAAGAGAGAGAATCTTAAAAGAATCAAGAGAAAAGCATCAAGTCACCTATAAGGGAGCCCCTATCAGACTAACAGCAGACTTCTCAACAGAAACCCTACAGGCCAGAAGAAGTTGGGATGACATATTCAAAATATTAAAAGAAAACGCCACACAAGAATACCATACCCAGCAAGGCTATCCTTCAGAAATGAGAGAAAAGTAGTGTATTTTCTAGACAAAAAAAAAAAAAAAAAAAAAAAAAAAAAAAAAAACTGTGGGAGCTCACCACCACACAACCAACCATGTAAGAAATCCTCAAGGAAGTCCTGCATCTGGAATCCAAAAAACGATAAACTCTACTATAAATACACAAGAAAAAACAAAACCCACTGGTAGAATAAAAATGCAAACAAGAAGGAGAAAGAAACTAAATCTCTCCACCACAAAAAGTCATAGTGACAATGTAATAATGACTCTACTCTGTTTCTGATTTTAGTAATTTCGGTCTTCTCTCTTTTTTTGGTCAGTTTAGATAAACATTTGCAAATTTTGTTGATCTTTTTGAAAAATCAACTTTTGATTTTGTTGATTTTCTCTATTGTTTTTTAATTCCCTATTCCATATATTTCTGTTGTAATCTTTGTTATTTCCTATTTACATCTGCTTTTGGTTTAGTTTATTCTACTTTTTCTATTTCCTTAAGGTAGAGGTTTACATTACTGATTTGAGATTTTTCTTACTTTTAATATAGATGTTTACAAGTATAAATTTTCCTCCAAGCACTGCATGACCCTGCATCCTATAAATTTTGATATGTTGCACTTGGATCTTTATCTCAAAGTACTCTCTAATTTCCCTGTTATTTCTCTTTTTACCCATTGTTTATTTGGGAGAGTGTTGTTAATTTCCACACATCTGTGAGGTTTCTAATTTCCTTCTGTTATTGTGGTCAAAGAATATATTTTCTATGATCTTAGTCTTGTTTTAAAAAAAAAGGAAAAATTTAAACAACAAAAAAGTTCATGGAAAGATTTCCATTATCTTCCAATTCTATTTTTCCACAAAATTTTTGAAGTGCCCTTGTGTCTATATTCTGTTTTATTGATTTTTTATGCCATTTATGTTGCTAAACTTAGATATTAAATTTCTATTCTTGATTTCTTTTTATTAAGTGGACTGTTGATTTGCTTAGAAATTAATTTGCCTTTGATAAATTTATTCATCTACCTCTGCTGAAATTAATTTGATATTTGCATGCTTTTCAAAGACTTTAGAGAGCTATTTCAAATAATTGTAGAGATAATAAAATGAAATACATAAATATTTAATAAGTTTTACTCTTCCAGTTTTTGTGAAAGTTGAAGCCCTACTTTCTACAGAGTATTTTGTTATTCATCTGTTATTTACTTTTTGTATTTGTTATTTGAACAAATAAGTGTGCATATCTTTTTAAAAAATAAAACTTGATTTATAGCTAGGGAAAGTTCAGTCAGTCCAGCTCCTGGCATAATTATCACAACTTCCAATAAAAGAGGAGCTGAATTAATGAGGTGCTCTTACCCTGTTGGAGGTACCACATTCAGATTGCAGGGGGATGTCATCTTTCATTCCAAGAACGAGGGTAGGAGGTGGGAAAGTTGCCACTCGCTTGCGTTTAATGCTGTTTTCTGAGTAGAAGGAGCTGGATGGTCAAAATATATACATTTACCTGTACCCCAGAGACCCACTAAATATTTCCACCTCAGCTCCCTTTTTTTCACTGGTTGGCAAGGGCCTGGAGATGCAAGGGTATTTTAATATTTTTGAAAGCAACATCATGAATACTTCAGACCACTTAAATATAGCAGAGTGTCCTTTAAAACTAATAACAAATCATTTCTGACCTAGCTACAGATTTGGAATATCCAGATGAGGAACAGCCTTCTGGAGCACACAGGAAAACTGACTATAGAATTTTGAAAGCTTGTCTTGGTTCCCAAGAGCTCATTTCAACAGCTGATTAAACAGTATCATAAACTTAGTTGACAAACCACTGATCAGTTCAATTTCTTCTATTAATACCCCTTTACCTGCATGAACATTTATGTTTGGACCCAATCCAGCTGTTGCTGCTACCAGATGGTTTATAGATGCATGCTGAGACACATATGAGAAGAAACATCTGGAAATCTTTGAATCACATTCTTCTTGCTAAAATATCCCTGGGGGAAATGGGGCCTCAAAAAGAGAAAAATTCAAACCTTTAATGGTTATTATGAAGGATGTGAAATATTAATTAAAATTGAAACTTTCAGAGGGCAAAACAGAAATTGATCTAAAATTCTAATTGAAAAAGCATTAATGCCATGTATAAAGGAATATCACCTTTTGAATTGTATTACGAAGATGTCATTCTTCATCATTATGAAATCGAAGATTATGATGGTATCATCTTCAATACAAGTTTATGAAAATGTTGCTATTTGCAAGATCTGCACTCAAAATACTTTGTCCAGCAATGATGACAGATTTGCTCTGACCCTCCACAAGCATGTTTGCACCAAGGGACCTGAAGCTAACACTCTCCTTGGATTGTTGCAAGGTTTAATGACATAAGATGCATGAAAGAACTTTGCAAAATAAAGAGCACTTTACGAACTGTAAAGGTCTACATTCACACATGATTAGTCCCTGTTAAAGACAGACTGCTTGAGCCAGAACTCACTGTACAGAAAATAATCATGGCGTAGAGCAAAGCAAAAATGATTAGCTCAGGCAGGTACAAAACCACAACCAGTCTTTATTTTCAGACCAGTGTTCAAAAGTTAGGGGGTTGGCTTGCATTATAGACCTGGGGTGGGTGGTTGGGGATGGTTTTAGTTTTTTCCTAACTTTGAAATTACTCCATATAGAATATTTTCCTAATCTGGGACTTCTTTCTCTACTTGTGGATTTCAGACTTTCTGGGGCCATAGAATTATCACAAAGGGTCTATATGGATCCTTCTGCAGAGCCAGCCCTGAGGATAGATTGGATACTCATTTCCTAAGCCCTGGAAAAAATATTTATTAATGAATGAATGAATGACCCATCTCTTTCATTTATATACTGCTATATTTCAAATTACGTAAATGCCTTGAGATAAGGAAGAATTGTCTGGAACACCCAGGCTATGTCCTTGTTCCTTCTTGAACAGGATGTTCTTCAACACGTGCGCTCAGTGATCCAAGGAATTCCCAGGATATAAAATCCAGGGCAGGGTGATTTCTAGGTTCCTTAGCTATGGTGTGATATGGGGCACATGCAGACAAGACTCCATCCACCCTGGGCAACTTTCCTGAGTCTTGATGGACTGGCTTACCATGAATTCTAGTGATACAGGAGGTGCTCCGTTTCCCTGGGCTCGGGTTATGGAACATGCTTCTGGGTTACAAACCATTCCTCAAGGTTTCAGGCCCTTCATGCTGGCTTTCCCCTAGAGGAAAGCTAGTGTTGCCAGTTAGACCTATTTTCAGCACCAACAGGGGAAAATGAGACTGCAGGGAACTGGCTTATGCAAATCCAGTGGCTGGGCATGCTCAGTAGAGAGGGGTTATGTAACCCTAATGGCCAGGCATGCTCAGTAAAGTGGAATTTATCCTCTGAATGACCTTCCACTAGAGGTGCTATAGAGCACAGAAAGTTCTTGAATATGCCTGGTGCATGTGACAGGATTTGAGCCATGAATATGCTCCAGGAAGGGACCCACTGGGCATGTGCAAGACTAATGTTACATAACTGGGGACCACCCCCTGAACTGAATATTCATTAGGTAGCAAAACTATAAAAGCTGAATCCCAGCAGAAGGCAGGGCTGCTGCTCGCTCTCCTGGAGCCAGCCCACACTCTGCCTGTGCAACATGTATTTCCTTCTTTTTGTGTCAAACTTACTTTCAGCAAGCAGCTGCTCATTCTCTTGAGCCAGCCTACACTGTATGTATTTCTTACTTCTGTGTTAAACTTGGTGTGGGCCCTGCTCAGTCTCTGGAGCTACGCTGCACTCTTTCTGTGAAATCTGTATCTCTTATTCATTATATTAAACCTGTTCTCACTTTCTGCTATGACTCTGCACTTCAATTCTTTCCTGTGGCAGAGTCAGCAACCTGGTTAGAGGACAGGGTGGGTTGAGGCCGACTATCGGGCCCCCAGACCCTACCTCTGACATCACTAGGCTTCTGTTTATCCTTGCTGCATATCTGTGAGTAGTCAATCTGCTTTGCCCAGCTTGTGAAATTGTTCTGTCTCACAGTCTCACCAGACTAGACCTAAGAATCTTTGCAATGATAAATGTCACAAGAGGTAGAATAAAGGGTCAGAGGAAGGAGCTGTTTCCCTGTTTTCCTACTTCCATGACCATTGCTTTCCAGGCGGCTTCACAGGCTCCTTTTCCTCTTTGCCAGGACTCACTTTCCACCCTCTTCTCTTTCACTTGCTAAGCAACACCTCATTCCCAGCTCTGACCATACTCCTTAACTCCCAACCGTATTTTTAACTATCAGATATTATCATTGAAGGCTTCTAAGACTTCTCTCATGTAGCATGTCTAAAACCAAACTCATTTGTCTGGAACCTACTGCCCCTCTTGTGTTCCCAGACTCCAACAATGGCTATAAGCAAGAAACCTTAAATGATCTTTGATACATCCTATGTCTGGATTTCTGAATCTAATACCTTGCAAATATTAATTGGTTTTACCTTGTTTTTTACCTTTTTTTACCAATACCTTGGTTTTACCCCTGCAACTCCTTATCTCACACTCTTACTGTTTGATGACCTGGTTATTCATTCTCAAGATGATTACACAAACCTAACTTGTCTCCCCTTCCTCCATCTCTTTCTTCTCAACTATCCCCCACTGATATCTGAGTGATTCTTTTAATATACAAAATGATCATATCACTTCCCTGCTTCAGAACCTTATCATTGTCCAAAGTCCAGATTTGTTAGCAAGGCATAGAAGACTTCCATAATCTGGACTCATTGCTGATAGAGTGATATCCCCTCTTCCCTCACCCCACCCCCATATTTCAACTCCTCTAAAAACCTCCTAGCTTCTCAGGGGGAAAAAAACTGTCAAAGACTTGAAAATGATGAAAAGTAACTACTAAGAGTGCCTTCCATGAAATGTTGGCCTTGTCAAGTGGGACCTTCAGGGATGATCTGACTCTATAGGGCTGTGTTCCTGTAATTGCCTTTGATTGACTAGGCTATTTTATGATTCTGTAGAAGTAGAGGTTAAGTGTGGAAAACTGATAGTAGTAAAAATGTTTTCTTCCACAGCAATGCAAATGATTCCTGTCTATAACTATGCAAATAAATTTTGTCCCACAGAGATTATAAATCATTGAAATTCAAATATTGATTTTAACTCATTTTAATATCTGGGCCCCTCATTACTTAAGGAGTTATATAAAATCACACATGTTCATTTAAAATTTCTATGAGAGTCATGAATTTGCCTTTTTCTGAATAATATTTTAGCAGTTTAGGAGGTCATCCACCAAAATGCTCTGGCAGACGGTCCTGAGGGAGCCAGGTGACTTGCATTGCATGAGATGTGTACCTCCCGGGCCATTTCTGTCCAGGCGCATCTTTTCTTACCTCTCAGAGTGGCTCCCAAGTGGCAATAGAAGCTTAACTTGTTTGGTCAAGAAACTTTTTATATCAACATAAATTATGTTTTGTTGTATGTCAGCTTAAGTACAATTTTCAAGATCTTAAGTAACTTAAAACCTGGAACTAATGTTAAAGGGAACTAATACTTGAAAAAGAAGACATTTGGATACAAGCATTAATTACTAAGCATATTTTTAATTCATTTACTTTTGCTTTTTATTTTTATATGCTAAAGAGTGACTACATCTTTTGGTCATTTTTGCCACTTTAAGAAGGTATATTCAGATCCCCACACTGGCCAGGCACCAAAAAAAAAAGGTATAAAAGGATTGGGCATCTATAGAAAGTTGTGTTTTGTATATTCAAGATCTTTGATGTTCTGCTGAAATGCTTGTACATGACAGAGGTCAATTACCAATCTCCTAGTTTTCTCTGTAAAACAGAAATTAATTACTTTGATTAAAAGTAATAAAATAATAATAATAATAATAATAAAATGTAATTATAATATAGGTGGTTCAAACTATATAAGAAAAATAATGACAAAGAAAAACAACCCCGTGTTTTTGTTTTTCAAGGGAAAAAGAATACTTTTGTCCTAAAATGTCAGTTTGTTCCTGTCAGAATAAGAAAGAGCTTAATAAAGGACAAAACTTGAGGAAAGTGAATTCTATTGCCTGAAAAACTTATGAATTCTTAAAATTTTGCCAAATTTTAGTCAATTCTAATGGGCTTGCTCCCTTGGTTTATTGGTTAATGCCTCTGTCTACATTGTGGAATGTTATTACTTACCATTTCTGTAATCTGCCTAGAGATCAATGATTCCACATCTTCACAGAATAATTTTCTGTGCTTTATGTTGACTTTATCATTATTTTTGATTATTAAAAATTTTTCTTCACCTGTGAAAGCATGAAGTGTTCATAGAATTGTATTATTTTCTTCCAAGTTTATTTAGCTATTTTATCACAATTAAATTGTTGGTAAGTGTTGCTTCTCAGTCACCCAAGATTCTGTCTATGTCGAGGGATTAAATCTCCTCTGACAACCTCTTTGATTTTGCCTTTCCAAGATTAGACCCTAAATTCAGAAAAAACAAAATAATATTTTCAGAATATTATTCACACCTAAAACTTTCTTTGAGAGAACCCAAAAGACACATGTAAAATGGCAAAAATTTATTTTACCTTATAAAAGGAAAGAAGTTAGAATTAGGTTTGTTTGGCATGCTCCATATTTATTAACTAGCTCAACATTTATTGTAAGAGCTGCATAGGGGGAATTATCAAATTATAAAAAACACTTGGCCTCGCCTGAATTATGTTTGAAAAGGTTAATATTATTAATATAAAGATTTCAAAAATATTATGCTTTATGTGAAGGCCCTGGAAATTTTTCAATGTGCTAACCATCCCTAATATGTTTTTACCCTCAGGGAAAAATGCATATAAAATTTGCCCCCCAACAGAGAATAGTTTTGTACCACAATGGAGAATTTTATTGTTCTACATTCTAATATTATAAGTTACTACAATAAATTAACCTTAGCCTTTCAGTGTTTGCCATCTACAAATAATTTTTTTTACTCTGATGCTCGTCTGAAAATAGAATATTTCAGCCCCAAAATATATTTCTTTGACATATTTCAATATGGTTAATTCAGAGAGACTGGAAAAACAAGATTAGCTAGAAGACTGCTTCTTTGTGAAAAGAAAGTTAGGTCTGCAGATGCAAACAGTCGAGCTTCCTCTGAGATGCCGCTCATTTGGCTACTGTCTATTCTTTCAGCTTGGCTGTTAGACTACCTGAAGCATTTTCATTTGCATACTAAAGTCTCTGACTTCCTTCTTTCCCCTGTGACAACACCTCACCCCAGAACTTCAGAGAATCCTGGTCTCAGGCCATTGTTCTGGGGCTTCTATCTCTCCTCGCTTTCTCTTTCTCATGAACACTGGTGTTTGAGCTTTGTTACATCCATTGGAATTTGGGACATGACTCTCCTGTGATTCTCCCCGAGCTCTGCCTTTTCCCAGAGCATCAAATAATAAAAATCGTTATGCTTTTTCTTCCTATTGATCTAAATCTGTTAGTGATTTTTATTAATGAACTTTTAGTGGTGAAGTTTTTCTTTGGCCCCTACAGTTGCATCAGGGACTTTCAACTACTGATACTTAAAAAAATACATTCTTGGATGTAGGCTTCCGAGCTAACACTGCTTAGACAACATCAGACCATACCAGTGAACTAAGTGGATTTCCAGGACTCATTTTAGTCTGGAAGCAAACAGCTTTATGAAGGCAAACTACTGATGGAAAACCCAGCAGCAAAATAATTAATTACATTATTACATTACACTGTATGAGGTAAATTTAATTGGAGCTATTTGTTTGGAATATTGTTCATGTTGTTTTTATGTGTGGTTTTTTAAAATGACTATAACAGGAAACTCTTCCCTTTCTCCTTAAGCTATTGCTGACCCTCAGTTTAGTAGACTCTGCTTTTCTACTTGAAATTAAACAAAAGGTATCCAATTCTCACCAACACTCCTCTCCCCCCGACCCCTAATTCAGAAATTCTTATAGAGTTTCCTAACTTTCCTTGAACAATATAGTTATTTGCATAGGTTAGATAAAAATTTGTCTTCTTTTCTTACCAGGATATAATTGAAAACATGGACTATACAGTCAGGGCCATGCCTGGAGTGCCATGTATGAAAAAGATTCTCGTTTAATCAGACATGAGAAAAGGAACGTATGTGGAGCCCACAAAGCCCTTTGTCAGGGAAAGACTTTGACAGGGGCAGGGACACCCCTCTTTCTGGGTTGTCTCCACCTTTTATTGTCATTGAGCTATTTTACAATTCTGTATGTTGTAGAAATTAATGCAATAGATTTGATTCTTGTCTGTGGAAATGCAAATTGTGTTTGGTGAAGATACAATTTATTATTGCCCTGTGGATATTGACTGGTTTCACACAATTAAGCAAATTTATTTTGACATGTCTAACTTATGTATCTACTCTTCGAATTCTCCTTTGAGCCATTCTTAATGTCTTGCTGTTTCTGAGTTAAATTAAATAAAATCTTTGGCATGTGTTTATTTTACGTTTATGTGAATTATGTCCAAAAAATTATCTTTTCTTTTTTCAAAGTTATCTGAGTTACCCACTGGATTCACCTGACAGAACCAGGTAAACCACATTGTCAGAGGAGTGTACTTTATGAGAAGGTTTAGCCCAGGTATGTCTTTTCTTGTTAACTCTACTTTTATCCAGTCTTTTTTTTTTTTTTCCTACTGGATTTTTGTTTTTGTTTTTGTTTTGTTTTTCTTATGCCCAACAAGTTATTCCCCAGTAGTGTCAGCAATATTGAAAATTTGGTTTTATGCCCTCACAGTTTGGGTGATTTTTCTAGATGGATGATAGACATCTATTCTCTGTTGGGAGAGACAACAGACAACCCAGTTTGCCACTCTTTTTTGTTTTTTATCTATTTGTCTACTTTTATGTCAAACCAATTAAGCATCTCTTGCACACTGGGAAGAAGAACAGCTCTTTGATATCTGCGGTGGTGAATCTTTTGTTTCTGTATTTGTTCTTGGCCTGTGGCTAAAGTTGTAGGTCTGAATCTATAAGCTCTCATGTGTCTATGTGTCTATCTATCTTTAATTCAGAAAGACCTATATCTCTCATTGTAAGAGTGTGAAATGGTTTCCTATCTTTGGAAAACTCAAGGTCTCTGATGAGGCTGCAGTCTCATGTAAAATCTTGAGTGGGGAAGAATCTGCTTCCAAACTCACTCATGTCGTTATCAGAAGGACTCAGTTTATCATGGACTGTGGGGCAGAGGTCTTCAGTTTCTTATTGAGTGTTGGCCAGAAGCCACCCTCAGTTTCTTGTTACATGGGTCACAACATAGGACAGCTCACAACACGGCAGCTGACTTCCCTCAGAGTGAGCCGGCCAGAGAGGGAGAGGGCACACAAGAAGGAAGTCACAGTGTTTTTGTAACCTAATATTGGAAGTGACAACCCATCATTTTGCCATATTTGATTTCATTAGAAGCAAGTCAATAAGTCCAGCCCACACTCAAGGAGGGTAGATTACATAAACGTACGAGTACCAGGAGGCAGAATCACTGAGGATCACCTCAGAAGCTGCCTATCCCAGACCTCAGAGCATTTACACATGTGAGTTATAACTGTCAATGTTATCTGTATTGGAAATGGACACCAAGAAATGCTTGATATTATCATTTATTGGTTGACTCATTAAAGATAGCAATAATAAATGCATTACATGCTAACATAAATAACATCTCAGTATTATTATGAAAATAGTTTTGACCTGATGGACATCTGAGAGAGAATTGCTGTCCTTGAAGCATCAGTTTATTTCTGAATATGAAAGAGCATAACGAAGGACAAAACTTAGAAAGTTAAATTTATTTGGGCCGGCCCGGTGTCGCACTGCTATAGTGCGCCACTTGGGAAGCGTGGCGGCGCTCCCGCTGAGGGTTCGGATCCCACGTACAGACCGGCCGCTCACTGGCTGAGCGAGGGGCAGGAGCAACACCGAGGGTTGCGATCCCGTGGCCGGTCCCGGTCCGGTACGGGCGTGACACTGAGGGTTGCGATCCGTTGCCGGTCACGAAAAAAGACAAAAAAGGATAAAAAAAAAAAAAAAGAAAGTTAAATTTATTTGCCTGATTTAGCATATCTGCATCTGAAAAAAAGCTACAAAATGTGTTAAAATTATAGCAAAGTTCACTCATTGTTGATGGGTTTACTTCTTGGTTTACCAATTAATGCATTTATTTGCCTATGACATAAAAAACTATTCTTTACCTCTTTATAATCTACCCATATGATAGAGATTCTGGGTCTTATCAGAATAATTTTCCAAACTTTATATTGACTTTATCAAGACCTTTATTACTTAAGGAAAAATAAAACAAAACAAAGGTTCTTTACTTACAAAAGAACTAAGATTCTTTTCAACCCATGTCACTTTCTATGTTTACTTTTGAATGTTTTCTTGTCATTTTAATTAGATAAGTAATCACGTACTGTTTCTCAGTCACCCAGGATCCTATCTTAGTCAAATGTCCAAATTTCCTATTACAACTTTTTTTTTGGCTACTCAAAATTGGATCCTAAATATAGGAAAAAATAAAACTTTCAGGATCTCTCTTATAACAAAAACTATCTTTCCAGTTCCCTGGAAAATCAGAAAGATTTGTTCCTTTATCTTACAGAAAGAATGGCATCAGGAATAATTAGATTTATCTGATGTTCTTCTCCTGAAGCAGTTACATGGAAAGAGTTGTCAGATCAGAAAAGACACCCAACCTGCCTCAGGTTAAATTTGCATGGGTAAATTATATTAATTTATATTTTATATTAGTAAAATATAATTATTTCAGGAATTGCATGCTTTATAGGAAGTTCCCGGATATTTATTAATGTCCTTCTGCTAAAACATGTTGTTTTTCCCTAGGGATAAGACTGATCAAAATTCTAATGAAATAGCTCTGCTGAATTTTTCTACATTTATCAGAGTCCTAAAGGTGCTTTGTCTGATACGGGGCAACACAGTATCACATTATCAGTCATAGTTTTGCATATTATTAAAATGTTTAATTGGCCACAATTTTACTTTTTAAATTTTCATAAATCATCTGCTAGGCCAGTGGCTCTCAAGTTGGTATGCACATCAGACTTATTAGAGTTTTATAAAAACACAAACGTCTAGGCCCTGCTCCATACTTACTGAATCTCTTTACTTAATATTCTTAGAAAAAATTATGTCTCAAGATTATTATATGTTAATCTCAAGATTTTTTTATCTTTAGTGTACATACCATTGAAACGACCAAATTTCAACAGTTGCCTTTTTTATTTTATGAAGCTTCATCAGGCCTTTAACATTTGAAATTTAACAGCTATAAAATAACTATAGCCATTAAGCCGCTATTGTGCAAATAGATGAAGATGGCCCAAATGAGAACGAGGAAAGTCTATTTATGCTGAGCTTGCTGTTGCAAGGGAGTCGGCCACCATCACTTGCGTTTGCCAGAGACTCAAAGGGGTTTGGCAGAGGAGTGGGAAAGCTTTAGAGTGGAAAAACAGGAACCCTTCAGGAATGCCCTCACAGGAGGCTATTGGCGTGGGGGAGCTGTAGGTGGGCTGACTAGAAGCAGGGCACCCTATGTGATTGGTTTAGTGAGCATATTAGGCTTTTTCCAGTTGGTCCTAAAATTGGTAGCAGGGGCAAAAATTAGGGAAGCTGCCGGTTATTAACCAAGTCCTGGCCATTTGGGGCCAATTGCTGCAGGGTTATTGTCTGGCTTCTCGGACTGGTTGCTATAGATAGTAGGTTGGCTTCCAGGGCTGGTTGATGCAGTGTGGGTCAGTTCTACTTGTACAGTTTGGCCATAGTCTATCTCACTGTCGTTTACAGATAGCTTTTGTCCCACTCAGATGTTTGCTTGAAGCCTCTGCTGTAAGCTACAGACTAGTGTTTGTGTCTTTAACAAAGGACAGTCACAGTGCCCGGCTTGTGGGAAAGGAATACACCAGGTACTACAAACTATTGACTTTTCAGAGAATAATCTCTTAGGTCCAGCTTCTGTGCTGACATTGCTTAGACAACTTTCAGACCACAGCAGCCAGGATTTCTGGCGTTCATTTTTAGTGTAGAAATAGGTGGCCTCATGAAAGCAGGCTAACTAACACATGATCTAGAAGAACAGGAATTAATTATATAAGACTGAACTGATGAGGGACATTTTTTTGGTGGTTATTTATTTTTGATATTATTGACATTTTTTGATGGTCTATCATCCATATATATATATATATATATGAAAGTCCCTTCTTTCTCTTCCTAAGCTTTCTGTAATCAAAAACATTTTAGGAAACTCTCCTTTTGTAAACTCAAATAAAACATTTTAAAATGATATCTGGTTATCCCTGAACCCAACATCAGAAATTCTGAATTCTGAGACTCCTGTCTTTCTGTGCAAATAGAGCTATTCGCAGAGGTTCCCACCAGGATGTCATTGAACAAATTGATTGTGCAACCAGTTTCCTTAGCTAGAGTGTCAAATCTGAGAGTGATACTCATTGAATCCAGTATGAGCAGCCACTTTTAAGGAACAAAGGGAGACTTTACTTATGGAGTTGATGCCTACAAAGCTTCACTGAGAATATGGTCCTGGCTTATAGGCTCCAATTTTCAAAGGTGATGAAAGTCACTTCCTAGAAAGCCAGGGACCTTAGCACATTTGGAGGACCTTAAGAAGAGAGGGATTTACTCAAATGTACAGGTACTGCAGGTGAAGTCTAGAGGAGAGAGTTTCATAGGTTTGACTTCCAGCATGCTGTTCCCTCTGCCTGAAATCACCACCTACACTTCTCCCTCAGAAGGATTCCCACACCAAACCCAAACATCCTTCCAGGCCTGGCTCAAATACTTCCTCCTTGGAGAAACTTTCCCTAGCTCCTCCTCTTAGGCAGAGGACCTCTTCCTCCCAGGTTCTCAAAGCACTTGCATGTTTTTATTATCCTGACAGGCCCAGGGCAAAGTGCAGCACATGGCACTACATAGGAGCTAAAAATATGACTGAATGAATGTCCAAGTGATGAATCAATGAATTGATGAAGAGATGGCTTGCAGCTAAGAGAAGATAGCATTTGAACTGAGATTTCAAAAGATAATGTTTTTAAATCTGGAGCAAAGTAAGTCGAGGTTGGGCTCTTGACAATGCTACCTCTTAGCCACATTGGCCCACTCTGGGGATCTGCTGCCAGGAAAACTGCCCACTCCATCCCAGGAATGGGAGTAAGAAACTCTGATGTTAAAAGCTTGGGAGTCACATCTGGTCTGGAATTCTCCGTCATTTACTCCTGCGTGAGCCAGCAAGTTACCTAACCTCTCTCAGCCCTCAATTTTCCTTATCTGTGGAGTGAGAAAAACAATATCCAAATTCTAGTATGGCTCTTAGGGTGTAAACAGATAATGTCTGTAAAACATTTAGACCTGTTACTGGCACACAGTAAATGGTAGCTATTGTATTATTATCATCACTTCCTCCCCCAGATTTTCCATTGTCTATTATATCAGCAAGTTAATAAGCTGCCTGATACATTTCTAATCCTCAGTGGCTGCTTCCACTTCCTTAGGCTTTTACCTCTGGGGGTCAGGGCCCACAGCTTGTAATTTTTCCCTAGCTGGGGTGTGTGTTTCTGGGACTCTTGAGGCTTTGGGTGCTCCAGGTGACTGCACCCAGCCTAGGAGTTTGTTCCCAGAGGAGTCTCTATAGCATCCCCTGAGTGTTCCGTGTGTGGGTTTTGGCAGATGCTGCTGAGGCTTGAGAGGCTGGGCTGTAGGCTCAACCCCTCCTGGGTGGAACGCAGCCTCGGCCCTGCCTGTTAGAGAAGAGCTGGCCCACCCACCTAGAGGAAACAGAGGGAAGGCTGGACAGCCGCAGGTCCCAAGCCAGACCAGAACTGAGTTTGACTGACTTTGTAGGCTTCTCCTACCTCGAGAGGAGGGTAGGGAGGGGCTGGGAGCTAGAACTCTTCTATACCAAGTACCCACTTCATGTTACTCTCTGTCCCTCTCAAATTGTGAAAGGCCCTGTTTTTCGAAGCTTCTGCTACATTTTTAAGAAATGTTATCGTAAAAAGGGCAATTTAAAAATTTTTCATTAATGCTTAAAAGGGTACCTGAATAATCACATTTGGAGATAGTACCAGCCTCAGATCTCAGGCTTTCTGGGCAGGGGAGACTGGGGCGCTCCTGGCCCCGCTCTCTGGTGTGGCCCTCCAGGCTGGCCGATGGAAGTGGACGAGCGAGGGGTGTGTCAGAGAGCAGGCCGTGGACATGAACGGAAGTGAACTGGTTGTAGAAACACAAGGCTGGTGCTGGGCATGGGGACGCCATTTCCTCCTGATCTGGGCCTGAGAGGGTGTGTCAGAGAGCAGGCCGTGGACATGAACGGAAGTGAACTGGTTGTAGAAACACAAGGTTCGTGCTGGGCATGGGGACGCCATTTCCTCCTGATCTGGGCCTGAGGAGGAGGACCAGGGGCCCAGTCCTTCCTTCAGCAGTCCTGGCCCTCCTCAGAGCTGCTGCAGTCCAGTCTCCTCTTAATTTGTACTCGGTCATTTCTTTGACCTGGGACCACAGCCAAGTCCCCTGACTGCAGAGCAGATTCCCATGCTCCACCCTGGGCCCCAGGAGCACTGCCATGCCCTGCCTATGCTTGTGGAGGTGCTCACTGGGGCCCTGAAAACGGGCAGAGCAGGACTGAAGAGTGGGGCACTGGGTGCAGGGAGGATGGACAGAACGACTGAAGATCATCTCACGGCATCCAGGCTCCCCGTCCCTGGAAGAGCACAATGGATGCCCCCTGTACTTTGCGTTCAAGGGTAGCCTAGGAGCAGCTGAGAGGACTCAGCTGGTCTGACCAGGTGCTTAGCTGACCTGTAGCCTGTCAGTCCCTATGGCTGTCCTTGGTCCAAAGAATGCAGTAGGAGCCATTGCGCTTGTCCAGGACACAGTGAGCAGGCTGAGGGCTGGTCTGGTTCACCTCCGTGCCACTGGGCCTGGCCACGGGAATAGAAGTCTCTGGCAGACCCTCTGAACTCCTAGGCATATAGGGAGGGCAGGACAAGGAGAGGGCCCCTTTCCCAAGTTTCAAACATTTCCACATGGCCAAGACCAGGGAAATGCCAGAGGGTCATTCATTAAGTCATTATCAAATTATTAGTAAGCACTTCCTCTGGCAAAGGTTCGTAGTCAGCGCTTTGCTCAGAGAGAGGAAGTTGCTCCTGCCTTGAGGGAGACGTGGAAGAAGAGCTCAGACTTCGCTGTCCCCACTCTCCCCCGCACACCTGGAAAAGAGAAGCCAGCTGTCCCCTCAGCATCATGTCATCTCCATCCTACCCATCCA
The DNA here is from genome assembly GCF_000696425.1 of Galeopterus variegatus. Taxonomy (NCBI): domain Eukaryota; kingdom Metazoa; phylum Chordata; class Mammalia; order Dermoptera; family Cynocephalidae; genus Galeopterus; species Galeopterus variegatus. The sequence goes on from NW_007727174.1 coordinate 452,175, forward strand.
AACGGGGAAGATAAAATGGGGCCTGACGAGACCCTGCTGCTGCCTCTCTGGAGTGGCTGAGGAGCAAGAGACACCCATTTGTTCCCTTAGAGTAGCAGGACATGAGATGGACAGGCCAGAGTGTGGGTGACGAGGCCTGGTCTCCCGCCTCCCACACCCTCATACTGCCTCCAAATCACAGAAGCAAGCAGGGCAGCTGGGAGAAGGGAGGGAGGGAGAGGTATCGAGCATGAATTGAGCGCCTCGTGTTCACTGTGTAAAACTGCTGCATGTGTAGGTCAGAAGCAATGCATATGAGCAGTTCCAACCCAATATGTACCTGGTGTATTCTCTCTTTGAATCTGCACGAGCCCTGGAAGAGACATGTTGCTATTCCCATCGCTCCATGTTAGCGTGGGGGAACCTGCCCCAAGCGTCTTTGGTGGAGTAAAGTTGAGGGCTGGACACAGGTCCCGGTGGCTCCAGAGCTCCAGCTCTTCTCCCACGACGTCATGATGAAATCATGAAAGACTGAACATCAAAGTGCGTTTTTCATATTCTCGTGCTGAATACTTTCTTCTTGCTCCTCCAGAATCCCTGTCCTGCCTTTTCTGCCCTGCTCTCTGCCTGCCTTTCCCACCTGCATCACACCCTGCCCTCTGACCTTCCACTGGGTTTGGACAATGGGAGGCCCCTACAGAGAGCCCAGGAAGTGGATATTGGGAGGAAGCAGAGGTCAGAGGAGGGCACGGCTGGGGCATCCGCCCCCGGCTCTGTGCAGCCCTGGCCCTCCTCCACAGCCACGGTTCTCCCGTCAGACCCCAGGAGCTGCCCCTCCACTTGACCTTTGGCTGAGGTTCAATCGTGACCCTCTTCTCCCGTGTTGTTGGCACTACTGCAAGTCATCATCTCTCATTGGTTTTCCTGAATCCTGCTCTTTCTCTTGTTCCCTTGTGCTGTCATGCAGCTTTCCTCAGTCACCTGGTTTGGGTGCACCTTGTCTTTCCAGCGGGGCTCCTGACTGCCACACTCCCCGTCACCCTGGGATGCTCCCGCCTCCCTTCTTCAGGTACCCTCTCCACTCCCTGTCCCCCTCCACCAATACTTCTCTGACATAAAAAGCTCCAACAGTCTTTTATACCAAAAGGCCAGAAGATGAGTCCTCAATGCCAGGCCAAGGAATGAGGCTTTCGAACAGTAGTGTTTTAAGATCTGACAGCTGGATACCCACAGACTGGAGGGGAGGTCGAGGCCTGGGGGCAGTGGACGAGTCAGTGCCATGGAAATGGCTCAAGCATGGGGCACTGAGGGCCAGAGGGCAGTCCCGGTTCTGTTAGAGGCTTGGGAGACTCTGTGAGCATGGAGCTGGGGAGCCAGAGGAGCCCAGATGTTAGAGACCATTGTGGTATCCTCAGGTATCTTCTTAGAAAAAGAATAAGGAAGGATTGTTTCTGAGGGAAAGGAGACAGGACATGCCTGGGTCTGAGGAGTGGCCTAAGACCTGTGTCTGACCCTGCTCGGTTCTCCCGTCAGACCCCAGGAGCTGCCCCTCCACTTGACCTTTGGCTGAGGTTCAATCGTGACCCTCTTCTCCCGTGTTGTTGGCACTACTGCAAGTCATCATCTCTCATTGGTTTTCCTGAATCCTGCTCTTTCTCTTGTTCCCTTGTGCTGTCATGCAGCTTTCCTCAGTCACCTGGTTTGGGTGCACCTTGTCTTTCCAGCGGGGCTCCTGACTGCCACACTCCCCGTCACCCTGGGATGCTCCCGCCTCCCTTCTTCAGGTACCCTCTCCACTCCCTGTCCCCCTCCACCAATACTTCTCTGACATAAAAAGCTCCAACAGTCTTTTATACCAAAAGGCCAGAAGATGAGTCCTCAATGCCAGGCCAAGGAATGAGGCTTTCGAACAGTAGTGTTTTAAGATCTGACAGCTGGATGCCCACAGACTGGAGGGGAGGTCGAGGCCTGGGGGCAGTGGACGAGTCAGTGCCATGGAAATGGCTCAAGCATGGGGCACTGAGGGCCAGAGGGCAGTCCCGGTTCTGTTAGAGGCTTGGGAGACTCTGTGAGCATGGAGCTGGGGAGCCAGAGGAGCCCAGATGTTAGAGACCATTGTGGTATCCTCAGGTATCTTCTTAGAAAAAGAATAAGGAAGGATTGTTTCTGAGGGAAAGGAGACAGGACATGCCTGGGTCTGAGGAGTGGCCTAAGACCTGTGTCTGACCCTGCCAGGGGCACAGGGACACCCTGACTGGGACAGGGGGGTGGTCTGGGAAAGGGGCGGACTCTGGAGCTCTCCACAGCCGTGCCTCGTGGGAAACTCACACAGCTACTTCCAGAACTGCCTGTCGGATCAAGTGTGGGTCAAGGTAGTCAGAAGAGAATCTTCTTATCTGCTTTCTACCAATAACTTTAGATACTTCCAGGCCAGCCTTTCTTGGGGTGACTGATAGTGCCAGTGTCTACATTGTAGTCAGCCTGCTATCTTGGTCTTTCCTTCCCTGTGAGGAGGGGCTGGCAGAAATCCTCAGAGCCTTTTACAAGTCCACATCGATTAGGCTGGCTGAGGAAGTCACAACTGAATTAGCGTGTGTGCGTGGCGCCATCTAGTGTGTCAAGGTCCACCTGCACCCTGTCGGACTTGGCTCTCCCTGGATACTGTGCAGACTTTCTTAGATTTTGGTGTGCACGAAGACCACCTGGAATGCTTGTTAAAAATGAGGAACCCAGGGCTCCAGACCCTGATGTTCTCATTTAGTTTGTCTGGGGTGTTTTCCTAACTAGTATCTCAGCTGTGTGTGAGGCAGGTCTCTGGACTACCCTTTGAGGACAACTCTCATGAAGGACTGTATCTCTTAAATGTCCTGTTCTGCATGGGTAACTATGTACCCTTGCCTGGTTTTGAGGACTGTGCTGAGCACTCCTAACTTTGTAACTCAGGCAAAATCTCCTGAGTTTCAGCTGGTATTTTTTAACTGGTTGTTTATATCTCCAGAAACAGATGCCTGGATTCAATACGGCCACATCTGAATCCTTAATCTCTAATCTCTTCCTCAACCCCCAAAGACCCTTGTATTAGTCAGGATTCTGTAGAAAAAACAGAACCAACAGGATATACATATATATATAGATAGAGATTTACAAGGAGTCTTCAAAAAGCTCATGAAAAGATTCACATTATCTTTTCATTCAACGTTTCCACGAACTTTTTGGCATACCATCATATTATAAGAAATTGGCTCACACAGGTATGGAGGCTGAGAAGTCTCAAGATCTTCAGTCATCAGGTTGGAGGCCCAGGAGAATCGATGGTGTAAGTTCCAGTCTGAAAGCCATTAGGCTGGAGACACAATAGCTGACATTACAATTTAAGTGTGAAGGCAGGAAAAGATTAATGTCTTAGCTCAAGTAGTCAGACAGGAGGAGTTCCCTCTTACTCATGGGAAGGTCAGCTTTTTTGTTCTGTTCAGTCCTTCAACTGACTGGATGAAACTCACCCACATTAGGAAGGACAGTCTGCTTTACTCAATCTACCAATTTAAATGTTAATCTCATCCAGAAACACCTTCAGAGACACACCCAGAATAATGTTTAACCAAATATATGGGCACCCCATGGCCCAGTCAAGTTAGCACATAAAATCGATCATCACAAGCCCACTCCTTGTCAACTTGACACACATACACGTCTACCTAAGCTATACTTAATCTCCAAATGAAGACAGTAACATCGTCATAACTCCACCTACAATGGTACGACTATCCTAGTACAACTGAAAATGTACTGACCCTTCCCTAGAAGAAGAGGTAAAGTTCTCGAGTGATGTTACTCTTTTCCTTGATATCCCCAAACTTTAACAGTGTGATGTGAAATTAACAATACTTAATACTATGATATAAAGTCAATACACTTTATGTTACATGATAAGGGAAAAAGAGAGGAAGGAAAACAAAGACATTTGATACACACACACACACCCCACACACACGCATATATCTCATCACCTTCTTCCACTACCCATTCCATATTCCCTTTACCTTCAGCAAGAGCCTCAGCTGGTTGTGCTTCTTTACCTGGTGGGGTGACATAAACCTTCATTCCTGATGGTCTGGGTTATTAATAATCCTATCTGAATTGTCTTGTTTGGGTTTTTTATTTACCTTAATTACAGGAAATGTTAAAACTAAGATACTGTAAGAGATCTCCTGTATCTCAGACACATTCTGCCTTACTTTCATGGTGGAGCAGTAGCTCAAATTCCCCTTGGTAGTCCAGATCCATCACTCCAACTAATACTGTAACTCCCTTCTTGGCCTGTTGACTCAGAGGCATGAGAAGCCCGAAGTGGCCAGGTGGCAGTTGCTGTCTCCTGAGGTAAGCATTCCTCCCTTTGGAACCTCTAGGCCAGTTGAGCATGAAGTCACAGGAACAGGAAGCAAAAATTTTTGCTAGTGGATCACTCTGAGTAATCGTGAGTGGTTAACACTCCCATTTCTACCCCCTGATGGCTGGACCTATGAATCCTGGTTATTGGGGAAATAGTAGAATATGTAGGATGCTGATTGAGAGCATATACAGCTTTCTAGAGAACCTTGCCCCAACCCTGCAAGGTATTGCCACTTACCTGGCACTGTAATTGAATCTTCAAAAGTCCATTCCACAGTTCTATCAGGCCAGCTGCTTCAGAATAGTGGGGAACATGGTAAGACTGTTGAATTCCAGGAGCATGGACCCATTGCCACACTTCCTCCTGCCTGACTACCTTTGAGCTGGAACATTGATCTTATTCCTGCCTTCAGACTCTAACTGAAACATTGACTCTTCCTGAGTCTCAAGCCTGTCAGCCTTTGGACTGCAACTATACTGTCAGCTTTCCTGAGTCTCCAGCTTGCTGACTGCAGATTTTGGGATTTGTCATTCTTTGTAATCACATGACTCAATTCCTTATAATAAATAAGTAAATAAATAATCTTTGGTGAATTCTGGCTAATAAAGATTTTGGTACTGGGAGTGTGGCGCAATGGCGAATGTCTTTAATCCTGTTGATATTACCAATTGTAGTACTCTTAATTCTGTTCATGATGCCAGTTGTAAAGCTAAGCAACCATGCCGGTTGTTGGGCTCTTTTACCTGCTCGTGATCCTGCACCAACTGGGCCTATTGTTGAGCTAGGGATGGGTCTGGAGCTCTCAAACCCCTCAAGCCCATTGTCCAGACTGGGTCACAAACCCTTCATATGCCAGGCTGGGTCACCAGACCCCTTCACGCAGGTCTATGAGCTAAGTAACCAGCCAAAAGGTCCTTGGAGCCATAGGTTAGAAGGCACGGCTGTGCGGGGCAGATGCCCGAGGCAGACGCCCACCCGCCTGCTTCACTAAAACTCCTCTCTCTCTCTCCCTCGGAAGAACACAAGAAAAGGAAGAAAACTAAAAAGATACATTGGTGCACATGTGCACTAACTCCACACACACACAATTTGCTTACAAAGGGTGCTGAACCACACCCAACCGGACCTGAGGCAAGGGCCCTGACCAAACTATTCTATTTTCCCAACAGGGAGTAATGTTTGACTCTTGGCAACCCATGGCTCAGTCAAGCTGACAAAATTGACCATCACAACTCTTCTTCTTTCTTTCACCTCTTTTAGGTACCATCATATTCCCAGTCACCAAGCCAGAAAACTAGGAATATCCTTGAGTCTGTCTTCTTTGCTCTCCCATAGCTATTCAGTGAAGGTTTTATGCTAATTTCGCCTCATCACCTTATGGCCTCTCCTCTCTATCCCAACTACTATTTGAGTTCAGGTCCTTATTCTTTCTTTTGTAGCCTCTTAACTGGTTTTACTGGTTCTCTCTTGCCCCTTCTTAAATTCACTCTTAATAACACTGGCCAAAGTGATATGTTTGTTGCTTTACTGTTGCAAATGCCTCAATAGTTCCCATCTTCTAGAACAGGGTTGGCATACTTTTTCTGTAAAGGAGCACATAGTAAATGTTTTGGGCTTTGCAAGCCATATGGTGTCAGTCACAACTACTCAGTTCTGCTGTTATTGAAGTAACAAAGGCAATACTCAAAATAGAAAAATTCACTGGGTGGGTTTATTAAGAAAATGAAATGTCAGAGGAAAGAATCAGTAAACTTGAAGAAATTATCAAGTCTTAAGAACAGAGAGAAAAAGTATCTTATAAAATGAATGAGTCCCAAGTACCCATGAGCTAACCACATGAAAGGTCTAATATTCGTGTCACTTGAGAATGAGTGGAGAAGGGGAGTGGTGGGGGCGTAGAGTGTAACACACAAATGTGTGAGTGTGTATGTATACCTGTCAAAAACTTCCCAAATCTGACGAATGACAAAACACAAACTGCATAAACTCAAAGAAGACCATGTCCAGGCGCATCATAAAGCTGCTGAAAACCAGAGATTAAAAAAAAAAAAATCTCGAGGGGAGCCGAAGTTACTATGCAGACATGGCCACGTCCGAGAACCACACTACACACGACCAGTCTCTGAAATGGCACAGAAATGGCATTAAGAAACCTCGATCACAAAGACATGAGTCTCTTACTGGGGTAGACCCCAAGTTCCTGAGGCACATACGCTTTGCCAAGAAGCACAACAGGAAGGGCCTGAAGTAAATGCAGGACAGCAATGCCAAGGCCTTGAGTGCGTGTGCTGAGGCTGTCAAGGCCCTCACGAAGCCCTAGGAGGCCAAGCCCATGATCCCAAAGTGCACCAGCTACAAGCTTGATCAAGTTGCTTACATCACCCACCCAAGCTCG
>NW_007727174.1:459194-460709 GCF_000696425.1 Galeopterus variegatus
TCTCGAGGGGAGCCGAAGTTACTATGCAGACATGGCCACGTCCGAGAACCACACTACACACAACCAGTCTCTGAAATGGCACAGAAACGGCATTAAGAAACCTCAATCACAAAGACATGAGTCTCTTACTGGGGTAGACCCCAAGTTCCTGAGGCACATACGCTTTGCCAAGAAGCACAACAGGAAGGGCCTGAAGTAAATGCAGGACAGCAATGCCAAGGCCTTGAGTGCATGTGCTGAGGCTGTCAAGGCCCTCACGAAGCCCTAGGAGGCCAAGCCCACGATCCCAAAGTGCACCAGCTACAAGCTTGATCAAGTTGCTTACATCACCCACCCAAGCTCGGGAAGCTTGCTCATGCCTGCATTGCCAAGGGCCTCGGGCTCTGCCAGCCAAAGGCCAAGGCCAAGGCTCAAACCAAGGCCCAGGTTGCAGCTTCAGCTCAGGCTCCCAAAAGGGCCCAGCCCCGCAAGAGGCTGTAGGGTAGAGGCCTCTGTCTGCCAAAACGAGGACAGAAGAACTGGTGTGACCCCTGGGCTGTTGTCTGTATTGGGGCTGGTGCCATCCTGTGCTGTTTGTATGAATAAACTTGAGGCAGGATGTGTTAAAAAAAAAAAATCTTGAAAACAGCCAGGTAAAAATAACACATTATACACAGAAGAACAATTATTCAAAGGACTATGAATTTTTCATCAAAAACCATGTAAACCAGAAGGCATATCTTGAAAGCAATGAAAGAAAATAAAAGAAATAAAAGAAGAGAATTTTGTATGCGGGAAAATATCCTTGAGGAATAACAGCAAAACACGGACATTCTCAGGTAAAGGAAAACTACAAGAATGCGTCACAAGCTGAACTGCTCTAAAAGAAATGCTAAAGGAAGTTCTTTGGGCTAAAGAGTAATGAATGATACCAGAGGAAACTTTGGAACTTCAAGAAAGAAGAATAGGGCCGACCCCATGGCTCACTCGGGAGAATGCGGCACTGGGAGCGCAGCGGTGCTGGTAGCACCGAGGCCGCAGGTTCGGATCCTATATAGGGATGGCCGGTGCACTCACTGGCTGAGCGCGGTGTGGGCGACACCACGCCAAGGGTTACGATCCCCTTACCGGTCACAAAAAAAAAGAGAGAAAAAGAAAGAAGAATAAAGGAAATAGTAAAATCTGGGCAAGTACAATAGACTGTTTTCCTTCTCTTAATTTCTTTAACATATGCATAACAGCTGAAAGCAGAAATTATAACATTGTTTGGTGGGGTTTCCGATGTCTATAGATGAAATATATGTGAAAATTATAAAAATGGAGAGTAAAGGAACTTGTATGATTATAAGATTTCTACATTTTACTTGAATTAGTAAAATATTAGCTCTATGTGGACTGTAAAAGGAGGAAAGGAAGAACAGAATAAAAGCAGAGGTGATAAACAAAAAAGAAATAATAAAATGGTAAATCCAATCATATAAAATAATACATCACATATAAATGATCTAAATACATCAATTTAAAAATGAAAATGTT
>NW_007727174.1:461855-463225 GCF_000696425.1 Galeopterus variegatus
TAGTAAAATATTAGCTCTATGTGGACTGTAAAAGGAGGAAAGGAAGAACAGAATAAAAGCAGAGGTGATAAACAAAAAAGAAATAATAAAATGGTAAATCCAATCATATAAAATAATACATCACATATAAATGATCTAAATACATCAATTTAAAAATGAAAATGTTCAGATTGGATTATAAAAAGCAAGACCCAATTACAGTTGTCTACAAGAAACCCACTTTAAATATAAAAGCATAGATAGATTAAAAGCAAAAGGGTAGAAAAAGGTATACCACACAAAGATCAATGAGGTGGCTGTGTAATATCAGACAAAGTAAACTTCAGAACAAGGAATATTACCAGGGATAAAGAGGGTGACACTTAATGATGAAGGGGTCAATTCACCCAAAATGCATAACGATCCTAAATGTGTATATACCTAATGACTAATCTTCAAAATACAGGAAGCAGAAACTGATAGAACTGAAAGGAGAAATCGGCAAACCCACAATTATATAGCTGCAAATTTCAATGCTCTTTTCTCAGTAATGATGGAACAAATAGAGAATCAGCAATGGTATAGAAAACCTAAACAACACAATTGAAACAACTTGGCCTAGTAGTTGTTTATAGAACACCCCACATAATGACAACAGCATAATACACATTCTTTCCAAGTGCACACAAAACTTTCACCAAGATAGACCACATTCTGGGTCATAAAACATACCTCAGCAATTAAAAAAAGTGAAATTATGCAAAGTATGTTCTCTGACAACAGTAAAGTTAAACTAGGAATTGATAACAGAAAGACATCAGGAAAACTACCAAATATTTGTAAGTTAAACAAAAAGTANTAACAGAAAGACATCAGGAAAACTGCCAAATATTTGTAAGTTAAACAAAAAGTATAAATAACCTATGCAGCAAAGAGGACATCACAAGAGAAATTAGAAAATATTTTGAACTCAGTGAAAATAAGATTACAACATATTAAAACTAAAGCTGTGCTCAGAGGAATATTTATTCCATTCAATGTTTATATTAGAAAATAAGAAAGGTTTCAAATCAGTAATGTCAACTTTCACTTCAAAAACTTAGAAAAAGAAATTAACAGATTAAACCCAAAGCAAGCAAAGAAGGTAAATAAAGGTAAGGGCAGAAGATGCCAATTCCCAACAACAGGAATGAAAAAGAGAACATCACTACAGACCCCATACACATTTAAAAGGATGTTAAAGAAATTCCTCAAAAGACTTTATGCCAATACATTCCATAAAGCTTAGATAAAATGATCAATTTCTCAACAGACACAAATTAACAAAGCCCACTCAAGAAGCTAAACAATCTGAATATTTCTATATTGATAAATAAAACTCCAGGTCTAGA
>NW_007727174.1:463488-463944 GCF_000696425.1 Galeopterus variegatus
TACCTAATATCTCTGGGCCTCAGTTTCCCCATATGTAAAGATACTAAATAATACTTACCTCATAAGGTTGTTTGGAGATTTAAACGAGTTAATATTTGCATAGAAATGCTTGACACCTAGTAAAGGGTTCTCTTAAGTGTTTATTAAATAAACTAACTAAATAAAAATAAATCTAGCAAAAGACTACAGAACACAAAAAAGATCCTTAAAGCAGAGAAAAGAGTGATTAGCTATAAAATATTGACAATTAAACAACTGTCTGCTCAAAGACAATAACACAAGACAAAACATAGTGGAATAATGTCTTTAATTTGCTAAGAGAAAAACAACTGGAATTATGTAACAAAATATTTTTCAGATACAAAAGATGAAATAAATTTATTTTTAGGCAAACAAAAACTGAAAGAATTGACCACAAAAGACCTTCACTAAAAGGAATTCCAAAGGGTATTCTTT
>NW_007727175.1:0-8688 GCF_000696425.1 Galeopterus variegatus
AACAAGGCTCTGAGGCCTCGAGGCAATAGCTGGGTGGGCTCTTTGGCTCCAGACAGGCAGGAAGGCTCTTAGGCAACAGCCGGGCTCTATGGTTCCAGACACACTGGTATCTTTATCAGCCAATCATTCTTAGAGATGAAGTTAAATACTTCAGGTAAAAATCCTATCTGACAGATTAACAAAACTGAGGAAATAAATTTTCCATTTACTTTATTTTCTGAAGGTTGTAGTTTTCTTTACTAATTGCTCTTTAGATTGGAGGAAAAAAATAAATCGATAGTGCAGTGAGTCCACTGTATAACGTGGGTCCAGTAGTCGTTAGTTTGAACTAATATTGGCCAATATTTATTTGCCAAGACAGAAGCAAACATAGTAAATATTGGATTTGAACCTGAGTGTTTGAATCTGAATGAAGAGAAACATCAAATATGCCTAATCTGTCTGGCAAAAAGAAAAGAACACTTCTTTCAAGTCATTTTGGATAATAATATAACAATCAATGCCTGTCAGAGTCCCATTACTTATTGGTCAACAACAACAACAAACATTTTTCTATCTGGAGATCTTCCCTAGCTGGAGAAACAGTTATGGAAAATGTAGAAGGGTTTTATCTATTTATTTTTTTGTCTTAAAATAGAAACAGCAATAATAAGACCTTGCTAAGTCAAGAGAAAGAGACCTGTAGGAACATACTAAAGACAATTATCTGCTAAGAATTAGGTTTCCTTGCTATTCATAAGATGTTGAAGAAGAGTTTAATAAAGGCAATTTTAAAAAGCAGATGACTTTTTGATCTTCTTACAATTTCCAGTAATATTTATGGCCACTTAATACCTGACTAAGACCAATGAAAATACATGACTTATTTTTGTGTAGCTGAAATTTGGTTACCTATTTAATTTTTACATAGTAGTACATTTACTATTCAGACATTTATCCATGTCACAGTCTAAAATGAATAGATTCTCCCTTTATCAAGTGTTCTCATTAAAATATCACCCATAGCCAGAAGCTTACGGTATAAAAAACAGGGTGGGTATCCTAGAGTATGAAGTAATGTTAAAGAAAATTAAGCAGATGGGTAACGTGGTAATGCTAATGATTAATCAACTCATATTATTTCTTTTTTTAACTGATTATGCAAATTCATGGCGTACAAAGCTGACCATCACCACCTGTGTCCAAGATGTGACGATTAGATCAACACTATCACCATGCCTATTACCACAAATTACAATTATTCCCTGTGTCTCACACCTGGTTAATCCCCAACCTCCCTCCCCCTCTGTCCCCACACCCCAAGGTATGCTCTCTCCCTCTGCAAGTCCAACACACCACTGTGATCTTTTTTTTCTTCCTTCTTTCTCTCTTAGTTTCCCCTTATGAAGGAGGATGTGGTATTTTTTCCTCTGCCTGGCTTATTTCACTTAACATAATTTTCTCCATGCATATCCATATTGTTACAAGCGGCAGAATTTCATTCTTTTTTTTTATGTCAGAGAAGTAGTCCATGGTGTATATATACCACATTTTCCTTATGCAGTCACCCGTTGATGGACATTTAAGCTTGTTCCATATCTTGGCTATTGCAAATAGAGCTGTGAAGAACATGGGAGTGCAGGTATTACTTCAACATGATGATTTCCATTTCTTTGGGTATATACCTAGAAGTGATATTGTTGCATTGTGTGGTAGATCTATCTGTAGTAGTCTGAGAAACCAGTGTTTGTACTATTTTACAGTCCCACCAACAGTGTAGGAGCATTCCCGTCTCTCCCCATCCTCACCAGAATTTGTTATTCTCCGTCTTCTTGATTATAGCCAGTCTAAAATGGGTTGAGATGATACCTCAATGTGGTTTTAATTTGCATTTCCCTGATGATTAGTGATGTTGAGCATTTTTTAAGTGCCTGTTGGCCATTTGTATGTCTTCCTTAGAAAAATATCTGTTCAGCTCCTTTGCCCATATTTTAATTGGTTTATTTGTTTTTTACTGTGTGGGTGTTTGAGTTCCTTGCATATTCTGTATATGAATCCCTTGCCAGATGTACATTTTGCAAATATTTTCTCCCATTGCACAGGTTGTCTTTTGGCTCTGTTGATCATTTCCTTTGCTGTGCAGAAACTTTTTAGATTGATATTATCCTATTTATTTATTTATTTTGTTGCTTGTGCTTTTGGACTATTATTCATAAAGTCTATGCCCAGTCCTACATTTTGAAGTGTTTCTCCTGTATTTTCCATTAGTAGTTTTACAGTTTCAGGTCTTGTACTTAAGTGTCTAATCCATTTTGAGTCAACTGTGATGCATGGTGAGTGATGCATGTCTAGTTTCATTCTTCTGCATATGGATGTCCAGTCTTCCCAACACCACTTATTGAAGAGGCATTCTTCTCCCCAATGTATGTTCTTGTTGCTATTGTCAAAGATGAGTTGGCTGTAAATCTGTGGTTTGATTTCTGGGTTCTCTACTCTGTTCAACTCTTCCAAGAGTCTATTATTATGCCAGTACCATGCTGATTTGGTTACTGTAGCTTTCTAGTATAATTTGAAGTCAGGTGTTGTGACACCTCCAGCTTTATTTTATTTTTATGTTTTGTTTTGTTTTGTTGCTCAGGGTTGCTTTGAGTAATCAGGATCTTTTATTGTTCCATATTAATGCTAGGATTGTATTTTCTGTTTCTGTGAAGAATGTCATTGGTATTTTGACGGGGATTGCATTGAAACTATAGATTACATTAGGAAGTATGGACATTTTCACATTTTTGATGCTTCCAATCCAAGAGCATCATATGTCTTGCCACTTTTTCATGTATGCTTTAATTTCTTTCATTAGTGATTTGTGGTTCTCATTGCAGATATCTTTTACCTCCTTGTTTAAATTGATTCTTACATATTTTATTTTTTTTGGTGAGTATTGTAAGTGTGTTTACTTTCATGATTTCTCTTACTGTTTGTTCATTATTGGAGAATACAAACACAACTGATTTGGGGGAATTGATTTTGTATCCTGTAACAATACTGAAATTATTAATCAGCTCTAAGAGTTTTTTGGTAGAGTCTTTAGGTTTTTCTATATATGGGATCATGTCATCTGCAAATAAGGGCAGTTTGATTTCTTCTTTTCCAATCTGGATGCCCTTTATTTCTTTCTTTGCCTGATTGCTCTGGCTAGTAATTCCATTACTAAGTTAAATAGGAGTGGTGAAAGTGGGCATCCTTGTCTTGTTCTTGTTCTTAAGTGAAAAGCTTTAAGTTTTTCCTCATTCAGGATGATGATGGCAGTGGGCTTGCCATAGATGGCTTTCATTGCATTGATATAATTTCCTTTCATGCCTAATTTGCTAAAAGTCTTTATATAAAGGGACGTTGTATTTTGTCTAATGCTTTTTCTGCATCTATTGAGATAATCACATGGTTTTTATCCTTGATTTTGTTGATGTGTTGTATCATATTTATTGACTTGTGTATGTTGAACAATCCTTGCATCCCTGTGATGAATCCCATTTGATCATGGTGTACAACTTTTTTTTTGATGTGTTGTTGTATTCTGACTGCTAGTATATTATTGAGGATTTTTCCATCTATGTTCATCAGAGATACTTGCAGTTTTTTCTTTTTTGCTATATCTTTTTCTGGTTTTTGTATGAAGGTAATGCTGACCTAATATAATGTGATTGGGAGAGTGGCATCTGTTTCAATTTTTTGGAATAGTTTGAAGATAATTGGTATTAATTCCTCTTTAAAGATCTGGAAAATTCAGCAGTAAAGCCATCTAGTAGTGGGCTTTTCATTGTAGGGAAAATGATGATTATTGCTTCAATCTTATTGCTTGCTACTGGTCTGTTTAGGTTTTCTGTTTCTTCTTGGTTCAGTCTTGATAGTTTTTATGTGTCTAGAAATTTATCCATTTTTTATAGGTTTCCAAATTTGTTGGCATATTATTATTTGTGATAGTCTCTAATGATTTTTTTCTATTTTTCTTATATCAGTTTTATGTCTCCTTTTTCATTTCTGATTTTAGTAATTTGAGTCTTCTCTCTTCCTTTTTTTAAGGTTTACTTATTTCTTTTAATTTTTTTATTATTTATCATTAGCATATTCAATCTTACAAATCGTAATATTTCCTTATGCCCTTTACCCGACCTATCACTTCCCAAACCCCACCCTCCCTCACCCTGCATCTCTAGTATCCTTAGGTGTGTTCTCTCTTTCTGAAAATTCAACATATTGTGGTCTTATCTCTCTTTCTTTCCTTAATTCCTTCTTTCCTACTTCTGACCCACGCTCCCTCTCTTCCTTCCTCCTTCCTCCTTCCTTTCTTCCTAGCACCCAGTTATGAGTGAGAAAATGTGTTATTTCTCTTTTTTTGTCTGGCTTATTTCACTTAACATAATTTTCTCCAGATTCATCCATGTTGCTGCAAATGGCAGAATTTCATCATTTTTCATAGCTCTGAGAAATATTCCATTTTGTATATTGTGTATATAAACAATATTTTCCTTATGGAGTCTTCTGTCAATGGACACTTAGGTTGGTTCCATATTTTGGCTATTGTAAATAGAGCTGCAATGAACATGGGTGTGCAGGTATCCTTTTGACATGACAATTTCCATTCCTTTGAATATATACCCAGTAGTGGGGCTGTTAGATCATATGGTATTTCTATCTGTAGTTGTTTGAGGAACCTCCATACTGTTTTCCATAATGACTGTGCTAATTGACTGTCCTAACAACAGTGTAGAAGAGTACCCCTTTCCCCACATCCTCACCAGCATTTGTTATAATCAGTATTTTTAATAATAGCCAATCTAAGTGGGGTGAGATGATATCTCAATATGGTTTTGATTTGCATTTCTCTGATGACTAATGATGCTGAGCATTTTTTCATGTACATGTTGGCCATTTGTATGTCTTTCTTTGGAAAATGTCTATTCATCTATTTTTAATTGGACTACTTGCTTTTTACTGTATAGTCTTTTTGAGTTCTTTGTGTATTGTGGATATTAATCCCTTGTCAGATGTATAGTTTGCAAATATTTCCTTCCATTCTGTAGGTTGTCTTTCTGCTCTGTTGATTGTTTCCTTTGTTTTGCAGAAGTTTTTCCATTTGATATAATCTCATTTGTTAACTTTTTTCTTTTGTTGCTTGTGCTTTTGTGGTCTTATTCATAAAGTCTATGACCAGTCCTACTTCCTGGAGTGTTTCTCCTAAGTTTTCCTTTAGTAATTTTATGACTCCAGGTCTTATATTTAAGTCTTTAATCCATTTGGTATTGATTTTGTGTTATAGTGAGAGGTACACTTCTAGTTTCATTTTTCTGAATATGGACGTCCAATGTTGCCAGCACCATTTACTGAAGAGGCTGTCTTTTCCCCAATGTATATTCTTGATGTCTTTGTCAAAGATCAGTTGGCTGTAAGTATATGTGTTGATTCCTGCATTTTCTATTCTCTTCCATTGATCTGAGTGTCTGTTTTTTTTTTTTTTTTTTTGCCCCGTTTGGCGGCCAGCCACCCCGTGCTTAGCCAGTGAGCGCTGTGAGCAAACTGGTCATCCCTATATAGGATCCAAACCTGCGGCGGGAGCGCTGCTGCGCTCCCAGTGCCACACTCTCCTGAGTGCGCCACGGGCTCGGCCCCTGAGTGTCTGTTTTTATGCCAGTATCACATTGTTTTGGTTACAGTAGCTCTGTAATATAATTTGAAGTTGGGTAGTTTTATGCTTCTGGCTTTTTTCTTTTTTTCCCCCAGGATTGCTTTGGCTATTTTGGGTCTTTTGTTGTTCCATATTAGTGTTAGGATTGCTTTTTCTATTCCTTTGCAGAATGTCATTGGTATTTTGATGGTGATTGCACTGAATCTGTAGATTGTTTGAGGTAGAAGGGACATTTTTATGATATTAATTCTTCCAATTCAAGAGCATGATATGTCTTTCCACCTTTTTTTTTTTGAGTCTTCTTTCTAATTTCTTTCAGTAGAGTTTTGAAGTTTTCATTGTAGAGATTTTTCAACTCCATGGTTAAATTGATACCTGAGTAGTTTATTTTCTTAGTGACTATTGTAAATGGGCTTGCTACCTTCATTTCATTTTCTGCTAGTTTGTTATTGGAGTATAAAAATGGTATTGATTCTTGCTTGTTGATTTTGTATCCTGCAACATTACTGAAATTTTCAATCAGCTCTAAGAATTTTTTGGTAGAGCTTATTGGTTTTTCCCTATATAAGATCATGTCTTCCACAAACAAAGACAGTTTGATTTCGTCCTCCCCAATCTGAATGCCCTTTATTTCCCTCTCTTGCCTGATTGCGCTAGGTAGTACTTCCAAGACTATCTTAAGTAGGAATATCGAGAGTGGGCATCATTGTCTTGTTCCTGTTTCCCCATTCAGGATGATATTCACAATTGGTTTGTCATATATTGCTTTCACTGTATTGAGATAATTTCCTTTTATACATAATTTTCTGAGAGTCTTGATCATGACACAACATTGAATTTTGATGAATGCCTTTTCTACATCAATTGAGATAATTATATGGTTTTTGTCCTTGGTTTTGTTGATGTGGTGTGTCACATTTATTTACTTCTGTATGTTTTGAACCA
The DNA here is from genome assembly GCF_000696425.1 of Galeopterus variegatus. Classification (NCBI taxonomy): domain Eukaryota; kingdom Metazoa; phylum Chordata; class Mammalia; order Dermoptera; family Cynocephalidae; genus Galeopterus; species Galeopterus variegatus. The sequence goes on from NW_007727175.1 coordinate 6,605, forward strand.
ACCTTGCATCCCTGGGATGAATCCCACTTGATCATGGTGTATAATGTATTTGATGTGTTGCAGTATTATGTTTACTAATAAATTTGTGAGTATTTTTGTATCTGTGTTCATCAAGGATCTTGGCCTGTAGTTTTCTTTTCATTGTTGTATCTCTATCTGGTTTTGGTATTAGAGTGATGCTGGCCTCATAGAATGAGTTTGGTGAATGGCTTCTGATTCTTTTTTCTTTTTTGGGAGGAAAAACTTTAAGAGAAGAGATATTAATTCTTCTTTAAACGCTTGATGGAATTCAGCTGTAAAGCCATTGGTCCTGGTCTTTTCTTTGTTGGAAAATTGCTGATTACTGCTTCAGTCTTATTGCTTGTTATTGTTCTGTTCAGGTTCTCCATTTCTTCTTGGTTTAATCTTGGTAGTTTGTGTTGAGATTTAACCATTTTTTCCAGTTTTTCATATTTGTAGGTGCACATTTGTTTATAATAATCTCTAGTGATTCTTCATATTTCTGTGGTATCGGTTGTAATATCTCCTTTTTCATTTCTGATTTTTTTTGTTACTTGGGTCTTTTATCCTTTTAAAAAAACTCTCTAATGGTTTGTCTATTTTATTTATCTTCTCAAAAAAACAACTTTTTGTTGCATTGATCTTTTGTATCATTTGGGGGTCTCTACTTCATTTCATTCTGTCCAGATCTTAGTTATTTATTTCAGTCTACTACATTTGGAATTTGATTGTTGTTTTTCTAGTTCTTTGACATGTAGTGTTAGGTCGTTTATTTGAAATCTTTCTAATTTTTTGACATAGGCATTTATTGCCATAAATTTCCATCTTAGTACCGCTTTTGCCGTATCCCGCAGGATTTGGTATTATGTATCATTGTTGTCATTAGTTTCAATAAATTTTTTGATTTCCTCTTTGATTTCTTCTTGGACCCATAGGTCACTCAGGAGCTGTTGTATAGTTTCCATGCACTTGAGTAGTTTCCAGAATTTTAGTTGTTTTTGATTTCCAGCTTTAATCCACTGTGGTCTGAATAGATACTTCTAATGATTTCAATTTTTCAAAAATTTGCTAAGACTTGATTTGTGACCTAACATATGATCTATCCTGAAGAATGTTCATGTGCAGATGTGAAGAATGTTTATTCTGTAGTTGATGGATGGATGAAATATTCTGTAGATGCCTGCCAGGTCAAATTGGTCTGAGGTGTGGTTTAAATCCCATGTTTCTTTGTTGATTTGTTGCCTGAAAGGTCTTTCTAATGATGAGAGAGGGGTGTTTAGGTCACCCACTATTATCATTTTGGGGCTTATCTCATTTTTTTTAGGTCTAAGAGTGTTTGTTTTACATATCTAGTGGCTCCAGTGTTGGGTTCATATATGTTTATCATTGTTATGTCTTCTAACTGGGTAGATCCCTTTATCATTATGTAATGGCCCTTTTTTTATGTTTTCATGGTTTTTGGTTTGAAGTCTGTTTTATCTGATATAAGAATAGCTACCCTTGCTAATTTTTGGTTTCAGTTTGCATGGTATATCTTTTTCCATCTCTTTTCTTTTATTCTGTGTTTGTCTTTATAGGTGAGGTGGGCCTCTTGAAGACAGCACATAGTTGGGTCTAGCTTTTTCATCCAGACAGTCAGTCTCTGTCTTTTGAATGAGGAATTTAATCCATTTACATTTTGGGTTGTTATCAATAAGTCTTGCTTTACTCTTGTCAATGTCTTTTATTTAGATGTTTTAATATCTTTTGTTTCTTTCTTCCCCTTTTATTTTTGATCTTCAATGTTAGTTGAATTTTTGAGGTAACATGATTTAGCTTCTTTCATTTTCTTGTTTGAATTTTGGTTTTAATGGCAGGCTTTGCTCTTTCTTATAAATCTGTAATGGTGATTGTTGTTTTTCAGATTCTTGATGCAGGTTTCCTTTATTTCTCGCAGGGCTGGTCATGTGGTAGTGACCTCTCATAATTTTTGTCTGGGAAATATACTATTTCTCCCCCATTTCTAATGGATAACCATGCTGGGTAGAGAATTCTTGGCTGGCTTTTTTTTTTTTTTTTTTTTTTTTTTTTTTTTTTTTTTTTTT
>NW_007727175.1:8854-54976 GCF_000696425.1 Galeopterus variegatus
TTTTTTTTTTTTTTTTTTTTTTTTAGTATTTTGATTATATCATTCCATTTTCTTTTGGCTTGTAAAGTTTCAGTTGATAAGTTGACTATTAGTCGAATGGGGGCTCCATTGTAGGTGACTTGATGCTTTTTTTTGGCTGCTTTTAGAATTCTCTCTTTATATTTGAGTTATGCCAGTTTCACTATAATGTGTATTGGAGTGGATTTTTTGGATTGCATCTATGTGGGGATCTTTGGGCTTCCAGGATGTGAAGGTCTGTATCCTTCCCTATACCTGGGAAGTTTCCTCTTATTACTTCCTTTTATAAGTTTTCAATGCCTTTCCCTTTTTCCTCCCCTTCTGGAATACCCGTGTTTTGGATGTTTGTGTGCTTTACATTGTCTGCTACCTCTCTTAAATTTTTTTCATTTTTTAAAATTCATTTTTCCTTTTGTTTGTCTGCATGGATTATTTCAAAAAGGCCATCTCTGAGTTCTTAAATTCTTTCTTCTGCTTTATCTAGCATGCTGCTCAAGCTTTCTGTTCTATATTTTATTTTATTGAGTGAGTCCTTCATTTCTAGGAGTTCTGTTACATACTTTTAAAAGTTATTAATCTCTTTGTAAATTTCCTCCTTCATATCCTGGATATTTTTTTCTTATTTTATTTTTTACTCTAATTGATTCTTCTTTTCTTTCTTGGAGTTTTCTTAAGATCAGTGCTTGGAATTCCTTTTTAGACATCTCAATGTTTTCTTGCTGTATGGGCTTTGGTACTTGAGAATTAGCATATTCCCTTGGTGATGTCATATCTTCTTGTTTATTTGTACTTCCAGTGTTTCTTTGCTGATGTTTGGTCATCTGCTAGAACACTTGTTTCTTCTATCATTCTGGAGTTGGCTATGAGGGGCAAGACTTCCTCCTCTATTTGTAGATTCTGCTGGTGACTCTTCTCGTATCAATGCAGTTGAGTGTGTGGTGGGATGCCATGGCTCCTTTTCTGGCTGGGGCACAGCACATACCCTGCATGCTCACCTGGGTACCTGCTCATTCAGTGGATGGGAAGGCCCTTCCAGTGCTCCAGTGTGAACAGGTGGAGTGTGGGTCACACCTGGAATGAAGTGGCACAGTTCCAGTGTGTGCTCACCATGACGCCCACTCATTTGGTGGGCAGGAGGGCCCTTTGGTGCTCAGATGCTGGTGTATTGGCATTTTGGTAGGGCCATGAATTCAGCAGTGCAGGTCTGGCACCTGCTCACCTGAGTGCCTGCTCATTTGGTTGGCAGGCAGGGCCCTCCAGTGCTTGGGTATGAGTAGGACAGCATTTGGGTCAGGCCTGAGGCCTCTCTTCTTTTTTTGTTAACCTAGCTAATCTTTTGCCTATCTTGTTTATCTTCTCAAAAAATCACCTTTTTTCATTTATTTTTTGTGTGATCTTTTGGGTCTCTATATTGTTTATTTATCCTCTAATCTTAATTATTTCTTTCCATCTACTAACTTTGGGATTGGATTGTTCTTGTTTTTCTAGTTCTTTGAGGTGTAGTGTTAGGTTGTTTATTTGAAATCTTTCTATTTTTTTGATGTAGGCATTTATTGATATAAATTTCTTTTGGTACTTCTTTTCTAGTACTAAAAACCCACAGCTTTTGATATGATGTCTCTTTTTTTGCTTTTTATAGAAATTTTTTGATTTCCTGTTTAACTTCTTCTTGGACCCATAGGTCATTCTGGAGCCATTTTTTAATTTTAGTGTATTTGTATAATGTCCTTAGTTTTGCTTATTATCAATTTCTAGGTTTAAATCACAATGGTCTGAAAAGATACTAGAGATGATGTAGATTTTTAAAAAGTTATTGAGACTTGATTTGTGACCTAACATGTGGCCTATCTTGGAGAATGCTCCATGTGCTGATGAGAGGAATGTATATTCTGTAGTTGTTGGATGAAATGGTCTGTAGATATCTGCCAGGTACAATTGGTTTAAAGTATGGGATAAATCCTCTGCTCCCTGTAGATTTCTTGCCTGGTTGATTTGTCCAATGCTGTGAAAGGGGTGTTCAGGTTCCCCAGTATTATTGTATTTGGGTCTATCTTTTTCTTTTGGTCTAATAGTGTTTGCTTTGTATATCTGGGTGCTCCAGTGTTGGGTGCATATATATTTATGATTGCTATTTCTTCTTGATGGACAGATCTCTTTAATTTTATCTAGTGTCCTTCTCTGTAACTCTTTATGTTTTTTTTGTTCAAATTCTACATTATCCAATCTAAGAATAGCTACTCCTGATCATTTTGGTTTCCATTTGTGTGGTATATCTTTCCCCACCCCTTCATTATTAGTCTGTGTGCCTCTTCAGTGGTTAGATGAATGTCTTGTAGACATCATTTCATTGGGCTTAGCTTTTTGATCTGATCTGTCAGTCTGTGTCTTTTGACTAGGGAGTTTAATTCACTTACATTAACAGTTTTTATTGAGATGTCTCGTCTTATTCCTGGCATTTTATGGCATTTTGATTAGATATTTTAAGTATCTGTATTTGCTTTCTTCTCCTTTGGTTGTTGGTCTTCAATGTTGTGGAGTTTTGAGGTGTTGAGACTTAGTTTCATTTATCTTTCTTATTTGAATTTGTTGTTTACTAGTGGGTTGTGATCTTACTTGTGTATTCATGGTAGTGATTATTATTTTTTTGGATTCCAGGTAGAGGAATCCCTTTACAATATCTTGCAGGGCTGATTGTGTCATGATGAACTCCCACAGTTTTCATTTGTTTTGGAAATACAGTATTGCTCTCTTATCTCTGAGGTGTAGCCTTGCTGGGTGTAGTATTACTGTCTGGCAGATTTTTTTCTCTTAATACTGAATATGTCATCCCATTTTCTTTTTGCTTGTAAAGTGTCAGTTGAGAAGTCTGTTGTTACTCTGATGAGGGCTCCTTTATAAGAGACTTGATGCTTTTCTCTTGCTACTTTATGTATTCTCACTTTGTCTTTGAGCTTTGTCAGTTTGATTACAATGTGTCTCAGAGAGGATCTTCTTGGATTAAATCTGTTTGTGGAACTTCGAGCTTTCTGGACCTGAAGGCCTATGTCTCTCCCTATACTTGGGAAGTTTTTTATTATTATTTTCTTGAATAGATTTTCAATTCCTTGATCTTTCTCTTCCCCTTCTGGAAGAACCATGATTCAGGTGTTTGTGCACTTAAGGCTGTCTGCTAGCTTTCTTAGACAATTTTCATTTTTCTAAATTCTTTTTTTTTTTTTTTTTACATTTTTTGTCTGCCTGGGTCATTTCCTAAAGACCATATTCAAGTTTGAAAATTTTTTCTTCTACTCATTCTAATCTGCTGGTTAAGCTCTCAGTTATGTTTTTTAAATTCAATCCTTGTGTCTTTCAATTCTAGAAGTTCTGCTTCATTCTTTTTTAAGGCACTAATATCATTGTAAATTTTCTCCTTCAAATCCTGGATATTTTTTCTTGTTTCATTGTGTTGCCTTACAGAATCTTTTCTTATTTCATTGAATTTCCTTAAGGTAGTTACTCAGAATTCCTTTTCAGTCATTTCTAGGTTTTCCTGTTCTGTAATGTCCGGTACTTGAGATATTATTTACTTAAATCCCTTAGTGGTGTAATATTTTCTGACTTTTTTCATATTTCTAGTATCTCTACATTGATTTTTGGTCATCTGTTATAGTAGTTGCTTTTTCTATTACTCTGGAGTGGACTTTGAGGAGAAAAACTTCTTATTCTTTTTCTGGGCTCCTCCAGTGACTCTCTTTGTGTCAGTGAAGACCAATATGTGGTGGGCAGACTGCACAGTGGTTTTGGAAGTTCCTAATGCAGCGAGCATTTCTTGTGGCAGTAGTAGCTGTGGCAGTGGCTGCTGTGGACCACCTCCATGCAAGCTTTGTGACGCCTTGTGGTGGTAGCCAGTGGTCTTGCCTTCTACATGGGCAGAGTAGGGGCTAGGCGGGTGGCTGCCCTGGTCTCCTGCCTGCTTGGGGCCTCTTCCACCTGTGGTGTCAATGTGTGGTTTCTTGCCTTCTGGGCAGGTGGGGCCAGCTTATATTATTTTCCAATTGGAAAGTCTTTTAAAATACTTTCTTAAATATTCTCCACAATCCTCTTGGCCACAGTAAGCAAGTTCTCTAAAAAGCTCTGTTATTCAACATGGCAACTAAAGTAAAAGTCCACTAAATTGAACATACAAGGCTCCTTCAAAAAATTTGCATAAAAATAGAATCAAAAGATAGCATAAATTTTCCCATGAACTTTTTGAAATACCCTTGTATATTCTAGTTGGTAATCATATACATAGGGATACAATAAGATTCCTTTTTGTATAATTTATAACGGAAGTAATTGCCAAAAATGAAACAGTTTACTCGAGAGAAAAACTTGCCAATTATTTTATCAGTAGCCATTTGCAAATGTGTGAAAAAAGAATTTCTGCTTCACTAAGCAGGTCTCTGGTATATCTTGTATGTACACCAAAGTAATAAAATATTGAAAAAAAATCTTACTAACTTAGAATTAACTTCTCTGTAATGAGTCAATATTAATGCAGGGGGAAAAAAAGTGTAAGACAGTGAGAGGATACAGATGGCATGCCTTAAATCACTCTATGTCACTTAACTAAAAATTTTCCTGCTAATAATCTACTATCATGGCAATCTTCATCAGCACAGTACAATACAGGGCCTTACAGCTGTGTGGTATATGAAAAACAATACAGAAGAAAAGTAAAATGAATCTTACATCTATCTCTGCCATGATATCCATATTGAGTAATGTTCCAGTTTTGTTTGTTGTCAAAGTAGGAAGTTCAGAACTGACAGGATTAAAAAAAAACATAAAAAAGAAAGGATGAGAAACAAGGTCCTCTAAATACAATAACCTTAATTCTAACCTGTACTTACCCTGGGGGAAAAGGCTTTTAAAAAATAGTGAGGTATACTTGAGTTTCTTTAAATTATTTAAATGATAGGCAAAAGATCTGAACAAACAATTCCCCAAAGAGAAAATCAAACATTTAAAAATATTATTAATATTCAAAAAATGCTAATAAGAATAAATTATTTTTTATCCATCAAAAATAGAGATTGAAAAAAATAGATTATCCAATTTAGGCAAGAATACAATGATTTGGCCTTTTTCTTATACAGGCTGGTGTAAGGATACTTTCAAATAACCTTTTGGAAAACAGTATTTGTAATTAAGTCTGTAATAGAGAATTAATAGTATATAACAAGGACACTAATTATAATGCATAGATAACTCTAAACTTTGTCTTTGATTTATAAAATGTAAAAATTCCTAAAGCAAATGAGAAAATTGTAGAAGCTATGTATTAGGAAGTGGCTAGTTCCACATTTTGTAACTTGCTTAGGAACTGGCAATGGGACAGTTCACAAGGATTCCATGAGTATACTTCATAACTACAAATTTGGGAGTCAGAATTTTTTTGTGTGCAAGAGGTAGAATTTCTGAGTACTTTATACATTAGTCATTAAGGAAAACAAAACAAAATTTCAATAATAGTACCCTAAAGACTAATATATTATCTAATCTTTGTGAAGTATGATATGTATGTGGATGAAAACAAAACTGGGAATAAATTTCCTAAGACTTTCAAAAAAAAATAGTGAGGTATAAAGTATCAAGAAGAGAAACTTCGGGCACATGAAAAACTATTACTAAAGTTAAAATTCTGCACAATGGCTACTTTCTGAATAACTATTTTAAAGTGAATAGAGCAAGGGAAAACACCACATTATAACACATAAGTTTTGTTATTACTATGTGGTAGAAAGATATAATGACTTTGTTATTTTCCAGTTCAGAAAACCAAGACATAAACACCATATACTCTAAATTGGTGGAAAAGCCAAGGTTAGAATTCAAGTATTCTTAATCCCAGGCCTAATATAATCCCCAGCGTCAGCTGTCATTTATCATTCTTCTTTTGAAATAATACACATAAATGCAGTAAAATCTCAAAAATAAATTGATAGGCTTATCTCACTGACATGAGCCAGGTCATAATTCACTTTCTTCCTAGATAGCAATGACTTTATCGTCACCAGATTAACTGCAATGCAGTGTGTGCACATATTGTACCTTAAGTAAGAAATGGAAGGGTGGGGAATCAACAAGCTCTTCTTCCAAGCAGGATGAGGGTAGAAAGAAAAAAATGGTAATCTAACTGCCAGAGGACAATCTTGAGAAAATACCAAAAGCATAAGAACTTTTACAGATTATTGCAGGTCCTTGTTCAAGAAACCACAAAGCATATGGTATTTTCCAGGTACAGATATTTCACTTCCAGAGTATAAATCCTACAGCTCTTCACAAGATTTTAGTGCATAATTTGTGGGTTATAAATGAGCCAGGGTGACCTGCTTTCAAATAACATACCAGAATTTTCAACCTGAAAAAGCACAGAAAAGAAGGATGGAAAATTTAAAAAAACAAACAAACAAACAAAAAAGCAAAATACAAAACAAACAAAAAAACTGTTAGTCTTCTCCCTACGAATCCTGAATAGGAGGTACTCTTCAACCTGGGAAAGTTCTCAGCTCACAGGATGCCTTTTTGCTCATGTGGTGCCAGGTGAACACGATAAATCATTTCACTGCCTCCAATCAGAAAGGAGTAAGATGCCATGTACTGCAACAGTGTAGCTGGCTAATCCAAATGACCTCCAGGGTCCTTTCATCTATGAGATTCTGTATACTCACAACTTAGCTTTGAAATAACTGTATTCTTCCCAGTAAACATCACTCTATCTGAATCTCATCAATAGTTGAGATCCACAGACTTGGGGGAGTGGAACCTATGTCAATTATCAGTGACCACCACCACCAACAACAATAAAAACAAAACATATTTTGACATTACCCTGTGGTGCAGCTTTTGACTTCACTTTATGGTGCTATTCATTAGGAAAATCAGGTGCTGTGAGGAAAATTTGTGGTATTATTGTCAACTATTACTGTTTAATCTGATTTTAAGAGCCCCAAATGCCACTGAATTCTTATAAGCCACTAACATAGGGGGACTTTGGTCTTCCCCATAGCTTTCTCAATCTAGAACTTGAACTCAGCTTTGGTGGTTAACTCAGGCATTTAGTGCTAAAGCTACCCAGAAAAATCATCTCATTTGATGGAGCTGCCATGAGCAGTGCCCTGAAGTTTCTGAGGAGATACAGTGCCCTGAAGGATGAAGATTATTTTATTGCCTAGAGTAATTCCTTTTGACACAGGTTGAAAGGAATGGTCCACATTAAAATTAGGGATGAGGCTGAGGAAGCTCATCCTTTTGTGTGTGTTTCTCAGGAAGCTATTTATATGAAAAGGTCTATTAAGGCCCACATCTGACCTTTTTCTCCCTTGGGCTGGTCAATAAATAAGGGTCAGTAGCAGAGAATAATACAAATATGAAGTGATAAAGCATGTAAACAGACAAATGTAAGCATTGCTGGTGAGGGTGAAACTCAGGAAGACACCACTACTCCACATGACACTCAGGGTTTTCATGGGTAGAGATTTGCTGACAATAGTGCCTCTGTGGCTCAAATTAAGTAGTATTTCTGCAGAAGCACACACAACCTCCTAGTTTCAGGAAATTAAGATATCTTTTTTTCCTCCTGTGGTTCTGTATCAAGCAGGAGGTTTCACCCTATTGACAGAACTAATTTAACATATAAGATGGAAAAGGGATTTTATACTACTGATGTTTGACTTTCATTTTTGGAAGACTACAGAGGGGGAAACACCAAATATATTACCAAAGAGTGCATCTGTGGTATATGAGAAACAATAATAATGTTTGGGAGCGAAAGTGTGATGGAAATGTTCCCTTAATTACATCTTGTTCTTCTCATCATAATATTACACATTGGACTAACAGGTAATTTTCTAACCTCAGAAGAACACATGCCTGAAAAGCAATATCCATATTTTCTCAGAAACACAAACCATACATCAGAGCTATGTCACAGTATAAGGTGTTTATCATAATTTAGTTTTCCCCTAAAAAGTGTTTGATTAATTAAGGTTTCAAAGTGAGTGTACACTCAATATTGAACTGTGCAGCCATGGGCATAGCGTGAAATTATGCTGCCTCCCAGCTAGATTTGGAGGTAACTAGCTATATACCTGTATTTCCAAGTTCCCATCACCATTGTAAGTAATGTTTCTGCGCTTCTCAGGAAGGATAGGAACAGACTGGGCAAAAGCACTCTTTGGAGGCTCTACAAGCTATTGTTGATATATCCATTCCTTTACACAACTCTATCCAAAATGATTTCTAAAGTATGAAAAAATTTAAAAATATAAAAATTTTCCTCAAAAATATGTGGAGGACCCCATCGGTTAAAGAAGAAAGAGATTGCATACCTGTTCATTAGAGTGTTATATTGAGTGTCTGATTTGTCTTTGGTTAAGATTTGATCATTGTCCTGAGAAGGAGAAAACATTAATTCCAACGAAATATCTTTAGTTTACTGTTCAAAGGATTCCTTAGTCACTAGTTCTTGTAAATCTGATGTGACCAAATCCAAATCAATGGTCATTTGAGTCTTCACTCCTCGGTACACTCTGAATTGACATTTCAGGATATTTTCTATGAAATAATCAACACTGGAAAATGTTAATCCAACATATTGCAAGAGCTGAAATTATATGGGCTGCAGCATATCCATCAGTTACATAATACCAGCAGATTTGCAATATTTAGATAAAATAATCTGTAATGTATCAATAATATCTCCTTATATTTTGCTTACATATTATATAATACAATGTCCAAACATTATGACAAGCTAAACATTCCATCACCTTAATTTAATGGGAAAAGAAACATATTTATTACATCCAGAATGGCAACAATAAAAAGGACAGACAATAACAAGTGTTGGTGAGAATGTGGAAAAACAGGAACTCCCACACATTGCTAGTGGAAATGAATGTGAAATGGTATATACATTTTGGAAACAGTTTGGCAGTTTCTTAAAATGTTCAAAAAAATTCCATTCAATTCCATTCATTTCCAACAATTCCATTTTCATCCATCTACCCAAGAGAAATGAAAATATATTTCCACTCAAAGATTTTTTTATGAATATTCATAGCAGCATTTTTCATAATAGCAAAAAATTGGAAAACAACCAAAGTGTTGATTAATTGATGAGTGGGTAAGTAAAATATAGTATATGCATGCAATGAAGTATTATTTGGCAATAAAAAAATTGAAGTACTGATCCATGCTACGACATGAATAAACCTTGAAAATACTATGGTAAGTGACATAAGCCAGACAGAAAAGACCATTTATTTTATGTAAAATGTCCATAATAGTCAAATAGAGACAGAAAGTAGATTAGTACATGGGAATGAGGGAATCTTATCAAGGTGATGAAAATGTTCTAATACAGGATTATAGTGGTTGTAAATTCACTACAAGTCATTGAATTGTCCACTTAAAATATACAAATTTCATGACACATAAATTATATCTCCATAAAGTCATTTTATATAATATGATCTTATATATATATATATATACATGTGTGCATGTATATATATATATATATATACATGTGTGCATATGTATGTTTTATATATATATATATGTATGCTATATATATGTATGTATGCTATATATATATATATATATATATAAATGAATGTATGCTTATTTAATCACATATATATTTAATTTGAAGAGGCTATATAGCATGTAGCAAATCACACAGGGGTATAATGGCACCACCAGTGTCAGCACTAACAGCTCACAGCCCATTTCCATTCTGTGGTGTAGGCACTAAACTCTGGTGTACTAATTTTGACTGGGAAAGTAGAATGGGGCAAGGATTTGTTTTTCATATAAAGGGGGAAGTCTGAAGAGAAGACAAATAGTTCCTGGATTTTTTTTCATATTATTTACTAATTTACATAGACCTTGAGTACAGATATAGCAGAAGTGAATTTTTTCATAGGATTATTATTTTTCAATAGGATAAATTTGGATAAGTAACTATGTTTTTCCATATTCTTTTGGACTTGATATTTTAGAAGACCATCAAATATCTGTGACTGTACAGTTTCCTTGAAAGTTGAATTGTTAATTTGGCTTCTAAGGTTCAATGTGCAGATGTTTAAATACCATTTATTATAATTATAACATTCTAGATGTCATAAAGTCTGAGATCCACTAACTTCTTTCTGTTTGATTGCTTGAGGAAACCTTTTCTGGTGCACTCTTTTTCTAAGACGTGCCTATTGTTAGCATTCTGCCCCTCTGTTCATGGATTACATTGGTGAATAGATGTATGTCACTCTTCTGGGCAATCACCCACATAAATGGCTTTCATGCTGATGGCTTTAGCAAGAAATATCTGTGCAAAATTTAATTCCAGAACTGATGTTCTACATTTATACCTCCTTTTCAAAAAAAAAACAAAAAACAAAAAACATGCCCTTCCCATTGTCTTGTTTCTTAAACACCTCAGTTGTCACCTACAATTGATTAAATGTCTTGCTTCTTCACTTTATAATACTCAGGCTCTAAAATACCCCCCCTCACACCTCTAATGGCCTTTCCCTTGAATACTTTATCTCTCCCCAAATATTCCAGACACTCAGGTTTCCTTTGAATACTCCCAAAAGATATTTCATAATATTCTGTCTCTTAAATAATCTTCCACTGGAATGCTTCTCTTCCAACAGTTTCATTCCCAGATATCCTCTTCTAATACTCCCATCTCCCTCACCAGACATAATGATTCTCCACTTGGCCCTTCTACCAAAATAGTCATCACTGATACTTAGATGTCTAAACAAATAACCCTCTCCAAAGGACATCCAAATGTTTGCAATCTATAAAACACACTTAAAATGATATTCATGTTTATATTCCTATTTTCTTTAGCATGTAGAGAGAATCCCAAATTTTCAGACCGATTTTTTCTCAAATAAGTAATCCATATTTCTTACTCAATTCATAGTATTTGCTGATTTAACTTTTGTTGTTTTTTGTAAATGGAATATTTTTTCCCTAGAATTTTTAACTGGCTATTGTTACTATGTAACAAAACTACTGATTTTTTTTTCTTAAAAATATTGATCTTTATACATATATTTTATATTAAGTCAGCTATGTTATACTACCTTATTTCTTCAATAATCATAATACTGTACATATTTTTTAATGAGACAGTTGTCATTGCTCTGTTCTGTGGCCACAAAATACAGGTCAAACTAGCTATTTTGCAAGTGTGTTTTGATAATCATAAGGGGAATTGGGCAACTATATGGATGGCAGTATCATTATCACTACTATGAAATAAACTCAAATGTCTAATATATTGACAGGATGTCAGTAGTGTTATTTTGGAATTGAATAAAATCATTATTTGTTCACTGAAAAGTAAGATATGCCCTGTGTTTTAATATAGCTGCAGTCTGTATTATATTTCACCACCAATACATTGCCCATAAGGTTGCTCACCCATAATCTCCACTTGCTTGGTCTGTAGAAGAAACAAATTTTTTGGATTCATCTTTCAAAGTAGGTAAGGCAGTGTTGAGAAAATTTTTATTTTTGTCTTCAACAAGTGCATAAACATGTTTTAGTATCTTCATCTAAATAAGACCATTAGAGGGAATGAGAGTTGAATATGTACTTTTTTATACATCTAGTCTTTCTCATATCATATTTAGTGTAATTCCCTTTGAGAATATTTAACAACGGTATGAGAAATAATAGTAACTAGAACTGGAAATTTTACTGACCACAAATATTTTTATTTACCCACCAACCACCATCTTATCTCAGAATCTTATGGGTTCTTTCTTCTTCTTGGCAGGAATATGAAAATATTGATGTGGAATATACTATAAAACACAGGTACTTCACAGGGCATGGTTTTCCAAAGCCTTGCAGCTTCAAATATTGACCTTGAAAATGACTGGAAATTTTCCTCAGGCTATAAAGTCTCTGGTGTAAGATAAAGAATTCTAAAACAGCAGGTTGCTGGCTCAAAGACAATCTAGTTACTGACTAATATGTAAAGATACTGGAAAATTGCTGGAAAAAGAAGGAATGTTTGCTAAATCAAGCTTTTGTTGGTGGATCACTTAATTGTCCAATGGAATGTCATCAGACTTGTTTCACTGAAAGTTACCAGCCTATATTGTTAAACTATAACCACATCTATGTTCTCTTCCTGCAACTTCCTGGTCTGAAAAATAAATGCAGGAAGAGAACCCCAATTTGGGGTTAATTTCCCAAGGAAGGGATGCCTCTTACTTGAGGGTTCTGGGGAAGTTAACCACTTTGGGGCTTCTCACTCCTCAGTAGAGATGGGCTCTGAGTAATTTTTTATGGCTCCATCACCCAGGGGAGGTGGGGTGACAAATCCATGGAGGGCAAAGCAACATATTGGTGGGCATATTTGGAAGCCAAAGCCCCAGATGTGACTGGTAATGACCTGCAATGAGATACACATTTCATTACCACTAGCTACCTGAATATTGCAATGGTTAGCCAACTCTGTTGTATGGAACCTAAATTTTAATCATACTTTATTGGAATGGTTCCCATTACACATAAATATTTTAGGATATCAGCATAAGAGTGGGAAAAGAAAAGAACACAGTACATTTAAATAAAAGATAGTTTAGAAGAATTAGTAACAATTTTGAATACTATCCCTATAGTTAGCTTCCTTCTGAGTATCTATATTAAGACTTCCTAAAAGCTTGGATTTTTAAATATACATTGGGTCAGGTAAAACTAAAGCAAAGAGAAAAAGGGGAAATCAAGCTTTTTGTAGCAATGCCTGATTTCAGTGCTAGAGCAGGCAAAGTACAAATTGAGACTGCAACATCGTATTATGCCAAAAGTAAATGCTCAAAAGTAATGAAAATATGTCTATCAATGGCCACATTCTACTAATAAATTATAAACGTTTGAGTAAAATAAAAATCCATGGTTCCATACTGATATAAATAAATGAATAAATCAATAACCAGGGAAGAAGAAAAAGCTCTACCTTGTAATAGAATGCAAACTAAAAATGTAGAAAAATTATGTAACTAGAAAATCACTATTGTACAACTATCATAGTAATATTTATGCTAAAATTAATAGATACAATTTTGAGAAACAGAGTATCTACATGGACTCAAAGTATCTCCCTACGATTTACTTATTAATTACAAAGGGAAAATAGGAACTTAAGAGTCAGGATACTTGCAGGACACTACCTCAACCAAGTGATCAAAGTTAACATCACCAATAATGAGACAAACTGACATCAAGGTGTCTCTGATTTGATGCACTAAGAACCCAGCATCACCCCTTGGTATTACGGACCAAAATACACAATCTGATTCTACTCATGACACCATGCCAAACTCAAAGTGAGGGGCATTCTACAAAAATTGCTGTCTTGTACTCTTCAAAAATATTGAGGTCACGGAAGACAAAAACAGGCTGAGAAACTGTTTCAAATTAAGAGAGAATTAAGAGACATAACAACTAAATGTAGTGTATGACCTGAGTTGAATTCTAGACTGAGAACAGGGGGGAAGTGGTGGTTGTGGCTATAAAGAGCATCAGTGAGACAACTGGTGAAGTTTAATATGGACTGGGAATTAGAAAATAGTATTAAATCAATACTAAGCATTCTGATTTTGATATTGTACAATGGCTATCTAAGAAAATGTCATTGTTCTTAGGAAATACATGTTAAAGTATTTAGGGGGAAATGGGCACCATGTATGCAACTTATTTTCAAAAAGTTTAGAAGAAAATTGTCTGTGTGTGGGAGAGAGAATAAATGATCAATAAAACAAAATGTCAAAATTGGAAAACATGAATAAAGGCAATATGGGACTCCTTTGTAGCATTCTCATAATTTTTTTGTCAATTTTAATTATATCAAAATTAAAGGTTACCAAAAAGTATGAAGGAGCCACTCAAATGGGAGGCAGAGCTGTGAAGTCAATGACTCCACTACCTGAGTTTGAATTTTGGCCTATTCATTTATTAACTATGTGACCTTGGACAAAGTAGTTAAACTTGCCATGACTTGGTTCCGTCATCTGTGATAATATTAGAACCTATCTAACAGAATTTTTCTGACAACTAAATTAGATAATCCATGTAAGTCGCTTAGCACAGTATCCAGCACACTGTAAGTACTCAATAAACATTAGTCACTAATCAATATCCATTTGTTCTAAATTGTTTAATAAAGTCTGAAGAATCAAGCCAGCGATGTAGGACTTTGTGCCTGAGGTGTAACTAGATGGTATGCTGTGAAAGAATGTTTTACAATTGTTTTCTAGAGACTTCCACAAAAATCCTATGATCTTAGGTTGCAAAAGGCCAGGTAAAATGGAGCTGGGAACTCTTTTTTTATTTTAATTTTTTATTACTACAAATATTCATGAGATACAAGTTACCAGAAACTGCTTTTATATCCCGTGTCCCTACACAATTTTCCCCCAACTATCCTCCCCTGCCCCCTCCACTTTGCAGACCTAGAAATTCTCCCTCCCTCTGAAGACCACTGCACTACTGTGGTTTTTCTTTCCTTCCTTCCTTTCTCTCGTAGCTCCCACATATGAGTGAGCACATGCTGTATTTATCCCTCTGTGTTTTGTTTATTTAACTTGACATAAGTTTTTCTTTTCTTCCCCCCCCCCCTTTTTTTTTGTCTTTTTTCGTGATCGGCAACGGATCGCAACCCTCAGTGTCGCGCCCGTACCGGACCGAGACCGGTAACGGGATCGCAACCCTCGGTGTTGCTCCCGCATCTCGCTCAGCCAGTGAGCAGCCGGTCTGTATATGGGATCCAAACCCTCGGCGGGAGTGCTGCCGTGCTTCCCAAGCAGCGCACTGTAGCAGTGCTCCACCGGGCTGGCCCAACGACATAAGTTTTTCAACATTCATCCATGATGAATGATCTGGTCATCACTTCTTGGGTACAGGTGGTAACTGCCAGCTTTGTATCACATTAATATGCATAATCAATAATAAGAAAAAGAAATTGAATGGCAGAGAATAGTAATAATAATTCTGTGCCCAGCTAGCTATCTTTCAAATTAAATGTGTGATAAAGACATTATACATAGAAAAAAACATAAGAAAAAAATAAAATTTAATTGCTTTTAATCTTTTATTCAGGCAATTAGTCCATACAGGTATCAAACTAATATTTTTGAAAGTACAACCTATCGTAATACTCTTTTAGACATGAAAATATGAAAATTATGGCATATTAAAGCAACATTAATAAGCTTCAGAAAAATGAAAATCAAAAACACACTGAGTTATCACCTCACCCCAGTTAGACTGGCTATTACCAAAAAGACAAAGAATAACAAATGCTGGAGAAGATGCAGAGAAAAGGGAACCCTTCTACACTGTTGGCAGGACTGTAAATTAGTGCAGCCCTTATGGAAAACAGTGTGGAATTTCCACAAACTGCTATAAATAGAACTGCCATATGAACAAGGAATCCCTTCACTGGGTATATACCCAAAGGAATGGAAATCATCACGTTGAAGGGATACCCACACTCACATGTTCATCACAGCTCTATTTACAGTAGCCAAGAGTTGGAACCTACCTAGATGTCCATGGATATTTAGGAAAATGTGGCATATATACATAATGGATTACTACTCTGCCATAGAAAGAATGAAATACTGCCATTTGTAGCAAGATGAACTTAGAGAAAATTACATTAAGTGAAATAAGTCAGGAACAGAAAAGAAATACCACATGTCCTCACTCATAGTTTTTGTACATGCCCACTTACTCTTTCTGCTTTATACCATGAGTTGAAGCAGCATGAATCCTTCACCAAGTCAGCTGCCCAATTTTGAACTTTCTAGCCACCAGAACTCTGAGCCAAATAAACTTCTTTTCCTTGTAAATTACCCAGTCTTGTGTGTGTGTGTGTGTGTGTATAGTAACACAAAATGGATTAAGACAAATATTCAGTCTTTGACTTACAAATTCCTCTTCTAGAATGTATAGGAAATATGGTTATGTGTAAAGATTTAGGCATTAAGTTGTTTATTGAATAGTCGCATATGCTATTTAAAAATTGAGAACAACCTAAAAACTAAGAAAATTAATAAATACATTTTGATATATCCATAAAAGTGAATGTTACACAGCTATAAAAAAATGATGCTGTAGAATATTTAATAAAAGGAAAAGATTCACAGCATATTTAAGTGAAAAAAGCAAATTTCCAGATAGTATAAAATAAAATATATCATTTTATAAATAATAAAGATAGGCACATACATAAAAGAATATATTGCAAAGAGTTATCACTGGATGGTAACATAACCATTATTATTATTATTATTTTTGCTTATTTTTATTTTCTAAATTTTCCATAAAAAATGTATATTACTTTGAGGAAAGGGTCATTTTAAAAGTAGGCAAAGGTGATGATACACATATATATTGCACATTCTCTTAAATTATAAATTTAATATATTTAACATCATTATAGCAAAATAAATTAACATTGAAAGAAAATGAGCCAAAATGCTGGGTACCAATCAAGCTTTATTAAAGAAAAAGAATCTGCCAGGCTGTGCTCAAAGTGGAGGACAGCACCAGGTGTGGGGGTGGGAGAGCTTATATAGGGTGCCAAGGGCTGGCTGATACAATCAAGGAGGGGCATTATGCTAATGCAGAAGCTATGCAACCAGGGTGGAGAATTGTGCCCTTGCAGAAGCAAAAGTGTTTCTGTTTCTCAGAAATCATGAGGTTTCTTACAAAGGGAGGGGTTGGTGACTATTTTGTGCTTATTGTGTGCAAAATGGCACTGGTCACATCCATGATCCATTATTCCTGCCTTTTAAGTATAAAGAGAAGAGAAAAAGGCATAAAGGTCTCATTCTTCTGAAGCTACTTTCTGCTGGAGAAAAATAAATGGAAAAAATAAAAGATTTATGTTGGCAGTTAAAACAATTAGGTGGTGGCATATTGGTTTCAAGCGGGGAGGCTGTATTCCTCTGGGGAAGGGTCACTGATTCTGAGGGGCTGGCATCCTCCTCACAGGAACAATTCAGTGAGCTTTTGTTTGGTGAAAGCCTGCATTCATTCCTGCAAGAAAGTAGAGAGAAACCAAAAGAGGCAGGGACCAAAAAGTAGGATGAATCCCAGCACAGTTAGGAGTCCTGGTAGGCACACAAGCCAGGGTATCCAAAGGTTCAGTGACTGGGGCCACCCCCAAGGTGTGTTTGTGTTTTGTAACCCTTTGTGTCAGTGATTACTGCTTGCCTTTAAATGGTTTAAGTTGTTTTGGATCACCCTGGATTTATTTACATAATAACAGCCTTCCTCCCCCAAGAAGATGCAGGTGCCTCCCTTCTTGGCTGTAAGGAGGTCAAGAGCCTAACTGTTCTGTAAAGCAACTGTCATGAGTGAGGTGATCTGTCACTGGAGGGAGGAAATTCTTAGTTCTTCTGAGAGTTTTTGATAGAATTGAGAGGCAGTAGCAAGGCCTGCTATGCAAGTCTCAGTTGCAGGAAGGATCCCTGCTCCAATTTAAAAAGTTACAATTAGTGCCCTAAGGGAGTGGGGGCACTTCCTGAGGGGGGTAAAGTTAGTCCCAGTCCCATCTCCATCCCTCCATCTGTCTGGATGGTGATTTTGGGAAGAGCCAAATGAATATGCAAGAAATCGTGTTAGGGAGTAGGCAACAAGAAAACGGTAGTTTTACAAAGGAAATATATTCTGGCTTTAGGGCATGGATGAGGAGGCAGTAAGTGAGTGTTAGCATTTGCTGGTGTTAGTAAAGCCCCACACAATGCTGACAGTCCCCACTGAGGTGAGATTAGAGGAAAGTGAAGAGACTTTTGTGGAAATGTTGCAGGCTGCATTGACAGGGAGGGGGCTGACCATAAAAAATTTCTCTCGAAGCGGGAGACAGATGAGTCACTCGGGGACCAGTCTGATTTATTGAGAACTGCATCGTCCCTACAGACCTGGTACCTCCATGTTCCAGGTAAGGGAGAGCATTGAGATAGGAGGAAAAACACGGGAAGGATGCAAAGGGTTAGGGAGCCAAAAGAATTTAAAGGGTACATTTCCACAATGAAATTGCTAAGAAGCATCCTACTGATATGAGGTAAAGAAGTGCCAGGAGAAATCTTTCTATAATGTTACACTCTTTTGGGGCAGCACTGGCAAATCCTGTAGTACTTACTAGACCAGATAGTATAATAAATGTTAGGGACATGGGGTGGCATATACTTATCAAGTCCCACAATGGCAAACCCATGACAGCCAGTTCAGACCAGTCTTGGAGTAGCTCTTGTGCTAAGGATGTGAAGCGGGCCTGCAAGAGTGAGAGGATAATCACCAGGGGAAAGATCATCCTTCTTCTGAGATTGGGTGAAGTGCAGAGGTCCTGGAGATTTTCAGTTTTGTGGGTCCTAAAATGGACAAAGTGTAAGGAGATGTTGGGTTGGGGGTTGAGCAGAGGGACCCCTCTGGCTTGGAGTTAACTGATTCATTGGGTAAAGTATCAGGTGCTACTTGTACCAAGGATAAGTGATATCAAGGGTCCTTTCCTAGTACCTCTACTGCCATGGGAGTGGTGAGAAGTGCTGTATAAGGCCCTTCCCAGAATAGTGAGAGGGACTTTGGGATTCGGGTCTTAATATACACTTGCTGTCCCGGGCTAAGTTTAAAGTCTGAGGGGGTGGTAGGGAAAGGATGAGGTAATAAAAGGTTGGCCTCTTCCCTAAGAAGATCCCTAATGAGTGAAAGAGTAGGGAGATACTGGCTTAAAGTTAACAAGCTGGAAGGGAGAGGTGTGAGTGAAGTGTCTGCTATATATAAGTTTGAAGGGGCTGAGGCCTATGGGCTTGTCGTGGGCAGCTTGTAGGTGAGTGAGTGACTGGTAGGTAGGCCAAGACAAAGGATGATTTCTGAGGTGAGAGCATGTGTGACTGTTGTAGCATCCTCTGAAGTGCAGGGAAAAGCTTCAACCCAGCCTGAAAAGTTATGTACTAAGGTTAGAAGATAGCGTGTCCTCTTGTGGGGAGACAGGTGAGTAAAGTCAATTTGCCAATCCTGCCCATGAGTGTATCCTCTGGCTTTGTGGGTGGGAAAGGACCAAACTTGGAGGCCACCTTATTGGGGCAATGAGTACACAAAGGACAATTTGCAAATCTAAAAGGATTTGCTCAGTTTGTGTGGTAGGGAGGACATAACAACCAGAGAGAGTATACTAGTTGTCCTTCCTCTGTGCTCCCAGCTGTTGGAGGTGTTGTATTCTTTGCTGTGCACCTTCTTTTCATGAGAAAACCCACCGACTGGCTAGAGGAGTATCCTCCAATAGCTGGGGGACAGGAGAGGGGTTCCCTCAGCCAGGTGCCTGGGCTTCATAGAGACAGTAGTCATAGAGAGTATTCGGGGGAACCTGTAGAAGTAGGACAGACCCACTGACTCACCCTGAATTGAGGCCAATGTTGGATGCATTGGTCTGAAATGGCAAAAAGAGAGAGTCCCAGAGGTACCCAGTTTGGCAGGTCTGGGAAGTGTGTCTGAGGGCCATTCAACCCAGGTGGGAATCATCCAAGAATGCGAACCAGAACCCTTCCCAGGTTTCAGCCCCAAAATGAAAGAAAGTGAGCCGAAACACTGGGTACTGATCAAGTTTTATTAAAGGAAAAGAATCTGCCAGGCTGCACTCAAAGTGGAGGGCAGCACCAAGTGTGGGGGTGAGAGAGCTTATATAGGGTGCCAAGGGCTGGCTGATACAATCAAGGAAGGGCATTATGCTAGTGCGGAAGCTATGTGACCAGGGTGGAGAATTGCACCCTTGCAGAAGAAAAGGGTTTCTGTTTCTCAGAAATCATGAAGTTTCTTACAAAGGGAGGGGCTGGTGACTATTTTGTGCTTATTGTGTGAAAAATGGCACTGGTCACGTCCAAGATCCATCAAATGTCAGTATTATATTGTTTGGATTTCATTGTCCACTTGGATTAAGATTTAGAAGAAACTGTTATCTGCTATTTTCCTATATCACCTAACAGTCAGTTGGTTCAGTTCTTTAGAGGGAAAATGAATTATTATAATTCTAAAAGGCACCAAGGGAGCAAATCCAGTAACGTTTATTCATTCTAGATTAGTCTGTTTTCAGTCTCCCTGACTCATTGTTATTGAAAGAGTATGTGTTTTTTTGTTGTTGTTGTTTGTGGGGAGGGGTTTTCTTTAATTGGCTTTGCCTCTTGAAAGCCCTTGAAAAAACAGAATCCCCAGAATCACGTACCTCAATTCAGGATTTTCTCCAGAGTTGACTGGCTTTCAGATATGAGAAGGAATACCAGGGAAAATCTGCATAATGTCAGATTAGCCTCCTTTCCCTTGATCAACTTTTGGTGGAGGTAGAACCAATGATGACTCAATTAAAAGGAGTCAGGAAGTAAAAAAGACCCTAGAGAAAATTATTTGTAAAACGGATATATGGTATATGAATAATCAGTCATTTGGCAATAATGTATAATAAAAGTGAAAGCAAAATATGGTGATGTGTGTTCTAATTTAATCACATTGTGTATTTTGGTCATCATTCATCTTATGAAAATTAAACAGTAAATATTATAAAAGAAACATGTTAAGAAGATGAACTCGAAAGTGATTATTCATATTACAAAGGGATTAACAGCTTAGGGTACCTTTAATGGGTACATTTTCCATCATCTGTCTAAAATACTTTACTGAAGAGAACCTAGATGTCCAACAAATAGGAAGAAAGATTAAATCACCTATAGATATTCATATGATGGACTATTACATACCCATTAGATATTATGTTCTATTTATTTACTTATTTTCCTTTATTTTTTTTAATTGAAGCATAATTGATTATATTTGTGGGGCTACTGACTATCAATAGTTGTGTACAATAAGTTATGGTCAAATCAGGATAGTTAGCTTATTAATCATTACAATATGTAATCATTTTTTGTGCCTGTTAACCAATTCCTCATTAATTTCTCATTAACTCCCCTTCCCCATCCCTTTCCACTTCTAGTAACCACAGTTCTGTTCTCTACTTCTAAAAGTTGAACATATTGTGATTGTTGTTGCTTTTTTATCTCTCTTTTTCTCTTTCTTTATTGTTTATTTGTTTATTTATTAATTCAGCTCCTACTTATGAGTGAAAACATGCAGTTATCTCTCTCTGCCTGGGTTACTTCACTTAACATAATTTTCTTCAGGCTCATCCATGTTGCTGCGAACAGCAGAGTCTTGCTCTTTTAATGGCTTAGAAGTATTCCATTGTTTATATGTATACCACATTTTCCTTATCCAGGTATCCATTGATGGACATTTAGGTTGGTTCCATAGTCTGGCTATTGAAAATAGAGCTGCAGTAAACATGGGGGTGCAGGTATCCCTTCGACATGATGATTTCCCATTCCTTTGGGTATATACCAAGTAGTGGGATTGCTGAATCAAATGGTATTTCTGTTTACAGAAACTCCACACCATTCTCCATAAAGGCTGCAATAATTTACAGTCCCACAGACAGTGTGTGAGGGTTCCCCTTACTTCACATCCTCTCTAGCATTTGTCTTTCTGAGTCTTTTTGATAATAGCCAGTGTAACTGGGGTGTGATAATACCTCAATGTTGTTTTGATTTGCATTTCCCTGATGATTAGTGAAGTTGGGCATTTTTTTTCATATATCTGTTGGCCATTTATATGTCCTCCTTTGAAAAAAGTCTATTCAGCTCCTTAGACCATTTTTAAATTGGATTATTTGTTTTTATACTGTGAAGTTGTTTGAGTTCCTTCTATATTATGTATATTAATCCCCTTTTGGATATCATAGCTTGCAAGTTTTTCTCCCATTCTGTAGGTTGTCGTTTCACTCTGTTGATTGTTGCCTTTGCTGTGCAGAAGATTTTTAGTTTGATATAATCCCATTTAATTATTTTTTCTCTTGTTGTCAGTGCTTTTGGGGTCTTAATCATAGGGTCTTTGCCCAGCCCTACATCTTGGAATGTTTCCCCTATAATTTATTCAAGGAGGTTTAAATTTTCAGATCATATATTTAAGTCTTTATTCCATTTTGAGTTGATTTTGGTATATGGCGAGTGGTACAGATCTAGTTTCATTCTTCTGCATATGGATGCCAGTTTTCCCAGCACCATTAATTGAGGAGGCTCTTCTTTCTTGGCATCCTTGTCAAAGATCAGTAGGCTGCATGCATGTGGGTTGAGAAATGATGTTTTAACAATATTCATGGGAGGACTTTCAGTCAAGATGGCAAAATGGATGGCCTCCAGTGTCACTCTCTACCCACAAATCAATCAATTTACAACTATAAAAGAGGAACAACAGCCAAGCTGGGGCCACTAGAGCTCAGGGGAAGAGGAGGAGAAACCTACTGAATGCACGACGGTGGGAGAAGCCACAATGAGAGAAAGAAAAAAAACCTCTCGGACCTTTTCAAGCCCCAGCTGCTTCCAGGCTGGAGCTGCTGAGTGCACAGAGGAGGAGCTGGCAAAAGCCACAGCTGTGCCCTCTGGATGAAGTTGCTTGGAGGCAGCAGAGGAGAAGAAGGCCTTGGTGACCCCTAGGCCAGCAAGACCACTAATAGGGTTCCCGTGGACCCACATAGGAGTGAGGAGCCACAACAACTGAAAAAAAGGAGCCACTTAGAGGCTGGTGAGTCATTGCAAGGGACTGGAACATGGCTTGTCCCCTGGGAAGTGTTTGCAGAACAGGCAGTGGGGGAGATGGGCCCACCATGGGAATGCTAGGGCACAGCAAGGACAGCTGATCTACACCTGTATCAGTGAAGAACCACTCAGAAGACACTAATCAGGAATATGGAATTGCATGGAGTGCAGTTTGACGAAAAGACTAAACACCAGACTAGAGTTTCGGATCACTGAAGGGCCAGAAGTACCTATAAAGTCAACCATTAAAACCTGAGCTGCACACAAAGCCATCCCTAGGGAATTAGCAGCAAAGCCGCAATCTAGCTCAACTGCACAGCTCAAGTACTGGTCCCCATAGGAAGTTCCCCCATCTTAGAAGTAAGCAAAGGACAACAAATTAGTTCCATCAGAGTTTAAATTGTGAGAACAGCAAATAATCCAACACAGAACTGAAAGAAAAAACAAAGTACCCACAACCAGAGACAAAGTTTTATATTAACTAGTAAAAGTCTCATTTCACCAAAGAATACCTATAACACATAGAAGGACTAGAAGCCCACTGGAATACCAAGCCAGAAAGGGGAGAGGGCCAGGGTCCTCAGCAATGCCCCCCAACACTTGTAACCAATCCCAAGGGTGGACGATGAGGGCCTCTGTCATGCTCCCCGAACACCCACAGTCTGCCCAGCAGTGATCACTGAGCTGCTGCACGAAGTGCCCAGGGCTCTCCTGAGTCAGTGTGGTGTGGGGCCTTGGGTCTTGGCCATGCTCCTCAACACCTACAGCCAGCCCAGTGGCGACCAATGAACTATCACAGGAAATGCCCAGGGTTCTCCCAAGATGGGGTGGTGGGGGCTTTGGGCCTCAGCCACACACCCTGACACCAGCAGCCAGCCCAGCAGTGACCACTGAGCCACAGCAAGAAGGACCCCAGGTTCCTGAGCTGGGACAGTGAGGGGTGAGGGCTTATCCACACCCCTCTGACATCTGCACCCAGCCCAGCAATGACCAAGCCACTGCTGGAAGTCCCCCATTCTCTCTTATGGGAATGAGAGGGGTGTCACAGACCTCAATCCTGTCCCTACTCCTCCCACCTTCTCCCATCCCATTTCCTTCCCCTTTCCCCTCTCCTCCTCTCTCCCAGCTGCTCTGCAGCAATATCCTAGAATTGTAGAGTATGCATAAAGCAAATGTACTTCACAGGGCCTGGTTTCCCAAAGCCTTGCAATTTCAAATATTGACCTTGTAAAGGACAGGAAATTTTCCCCAGGCTATATAGTCTCTGTTGTAAGATAAAGAATTGTAACACAGCAAAGTTGTTGGCTCAAAGATAGACAGGTTACTGATTGATATGTAAAGATACTGGGAAATTGCTGCAAGAAGAGAATGTTTGCTAAAATTAAGCTTTTGTTACTTGATCAACTTTATTGCATTATAGAATGTCACCTAACTGAATGTTACCAGCTTCTATTGTTAAACTTGTTAAACTGTACTTAGCAAAAACCCCACCTATGTTCTCTTCCTATAACTTCCTCGTCTGGAGAATAAATGAAGGAAGAGAACCCTAATTCATGGTTAATTTCCCAAATGGAAGGAATGTCTCACTCTTGAGGGTTCTGGCAGATTAACCCCTTTTAGGGGCTTCTCAGTGCTCAGAAGAGATGGGCTTTGGTGGTGCCCTCACCCAGGGGAAAAGGGGTGACAAATCCATGGGAGGCAAAGCAACATAGAATGAAAAAAAAATGGTAATAAAATTTCATTAAAAAAAATCATAGGAGAATGCTTACAATAAAATGCTGTTTTAAAAATATATAATATTGTATGCATTACATCATGTTTTAATTGTTCTCTTTCTCAATGTAAAAATTGTGCTTTATTCTATTTGTAAAAATGATACATTTTCAGTGTAAAAATCAACTCAAAATGGATTAAAGACTTAAGTATAAGACCTGAAACTATAAAACTTATATAAGAAAACATAGGGGAAACACTTCAAGATGTAAGACTGGGCAAGCAAGTACTTTATGAATAAGACCACAAAAGCACAAGCAACAACTGAAAAAATAAACAAATGGGATTACATCAAACAAAAGCAAAGGAAGCACAGCAAAGGAAGCAATCAACACAATGGAAAGACAACCTATGGGATGGAAAAATATATTTGCAAACCATGCATCCAACAAGAAATTAATATCCAGAATATACAAGGAACTCAAACAACTTCACAGTAAAAAAAAAAAAATAATAATAAAATTTAAAAATGGGCAAAAGAGCTGAATAGACATTTTTAGAAGGAAGACATACAAATGTCCAACAGGTACATGAAACAATGCTCAACATTACTAATAATCAGGCAAATGCAGATCAGAACCACACCGAGATATTATCTCACCCCAGCTAGACTGGCTTTTATCCAAAAGACTGAGAATAGCAAATACTGGCAAAGACATAGAGAGAAGGGATGTCTTCTGCATTGTTGGTAATACTGTAAATTAGTACAGCCATTATGGAAAATATTATAGAGGTTTCTCAAACAACTACAGATAGATCTACCATATTATCTAGCAATCTGGCTTCTGGGTATACACTGAAAGCAATAGAAATTATCATGTCAAAGGAATACTTGCACTCCCATGTTCATCACAGTTCTATTTACAATAGCCAAGGTATGGCAACCAACCTAAAAGTCCATCGATGGATGACTGGATAAGGAAAATGTGGTATTTACATACAATGGAATACTACTCAGTCACAAGAAAGAATTAAATTCTGCCATTTGCACCAACATGGATGAGCTTGGAAAAAATTATGTTAAGTGAAATAAACCAGGCACAGAAAGAGAAATACCACATGTCCTCACTCATAAGTGGGAGCAAAGAAAGAAAGGAAGAAAGAAAGAGAGAAAGACCACAAGAAAGCATTGAAGAAGAGGAGACAGCAGACCTATACTTACTGGAGGTGGGAAAGAGGGAGGGAAAGGAGGATTAGGGAGTAACTGGGTAAGGGACACAAAGAATAATTACAATTTGTAATGATAAATATACTAATATTGATTTTATAATCATACACCATACACAAAAACAGATAGTCAACTCCATACCCTATAAATATATATAATCAAAAATTTAAAAGTACAGAAAAATACAAGGTAAAAAGTATCCAAAAATTTTTGCCATCCAGAGGTAACCATTGTGAACATTTTAAATAACTTCCAAGATATCTGTCTACATATACTCTGATACACACACACACACACACACACACACACACACACACACACACACACGGACATATATATGAGTATATATGTGTATATATGTATGTGTGTATATACACACACCCACATAAACACACACAGATATCTGTCTATATATACTCTGATACACACACACACACACACACACACACACACACACACACACACACACGGACATATATATGAGTATATATGTGTATATATGTATGTGTGTATATACACACACCCACATAAACACACACAAAAAAGATTTTTTTTTAAGTAGACTTAGGTAGAATAACACTAAATATGCTGTTTTGCAAGTTTTATTTCTGTGAAAAATATATGAAAAGTGTAAAGAAAATCAAAGTATCATCTCCTAGAAATAACCACTGTTTAACATTTTGGTATTTTTACTTTAGTCTACACTTTACACATTTTCTGTAATACACATAAATTATATTTAGAATTTTAAAAGACTTAAAAATATTACTTAATTTTACAGACACACACACACACACACACACAAAACATTTCAGGAACTTGACTCTAACATAAAACCTGTGTGATTATATCTCTGTTCCCCAGATGTAATCTAAAAAATGCCTCATTATCTTAACATTATTGTTTGTAAACCACAACCTCCCACTTCAGCTACAGTTAGAGAGCCAAAATACCACTGAAAAATTTGCAAAGGAAAAGCTGGCTTCCAACTCATCCTTAGTTACCTTGGGAAGAAAGTATGTTAGCAAGATTTATAGATATACACATCTGTAATAGCAAGTTTTGCTGCTGTTGTTGTTTTTTAAGAAGTGCCACTTCTAAATCACTACTGGTCATTATGTAAATCAGTACAACTATTCTGGAAAACGATTTAGTAATAAGAATTGTCCTTAAAATGCTTATATCCTTTAGCTTAGTAATTCCCATTCTAGGGATCTAGTCCAAAGAAGAAGAAACTGTGATAATTATTTAATTATTTTATCATGCAATTAGTTTTAATAAAAGAAAATTAAAAACCATCTAAATGACTAAAATAGAATGGCCAAGTAAATTATGGTACATCCAGGTTGATTATTATATAGCCCTTAAAATAGTATTTATAGAATGCTCACAATATAATACTAGTGAAAAGAGTAAATTACAAAATTACACAGAGTATGATCTAAACTTAGTAAATAAATGTGTATTTATAGTTATATAATTATACACACATAAATAATACAAGGAGTAAATATAAACATAAATTTACATGTGGATAAATATGTGTTTATTAAACACATATACCAATATGGAAGAGAATACATAAATTTTGGGTTATCTTTGAGTGCTGCATTTATAAACATTATTTTTTTTCTTTCTGTACTTTACTGTGTTTTCCAAATTTGCTTTTATATATGTATATTGCAGTTGTTCAAGCTCAATGCTTTCATACTGTTATTCATGATATCCAAAGGAGCAATAGCTCTTACGTGAGGTGGGCTTTGGTGAATGGATGCCCAAAGATCAGTAGTTATTAACTACCATTATAACTTTCTTAGTGGAAAAACCCAGGTTCAGAAGCAAAAGCTCTTAACTCAGGAAGGCATTAGGTGGCACTCTCTCCCACCCTACTCTATGAACACCAGATAGCCATCTAAAAATGTTCTAGGTCTTCTCCTGCTTTAGCTGTAGCAAGAGAGCTATACATATCCAAGTTTAATAACTTAGATACAGAGCCTGCTTAGTACACATTGAAATTAAAAGAACCTTCCCCCCCCCCCATGGGGCTAAGACTAAGGTCAAAGTCCCTTTCACAATAATAAAAATAAAGAGGATCATGCCATCCACTAACACTATGCCAGAGATCAATAACATCTTTTACTCTATGGCATAGCCATGCCTAAAAAGAAAAGAAAAGAACTATAAGCTTAAAGTGATGTATAAAGTAAACCTCTTCATAAACTCATCTATATCTTAACTTAGGGACACAGTAAACTTCAGCTACATTTATCATACATGGATAAACTCAAAGAATTCAAACTGACATAATCAGTATTTTTATTGTACCATTTGTTAGGTTCGGTGAGATGGAGGAGAGAGAGAGACCCAAGCTAGGCACCATTTCACCCAGGAAGCTTTATTCCACCAGCATGGAGGAGAGACTGAGTCAGATCAGCTCCCACCCCTATACAGACTAAAAAGGTTTTATAAGGCTTGAATTAGAGGAAGGGTTTTTGGTGGTCGTTTTTGCATAAGGAACTGTTTTGCACAAATTCCAGTTTTTCTCAGAAAGCAAGAGGGTAGTGGGTGGAAAGTTGATAAGCATGTGATAGGGAAGGACAAAGGGGAAGAGGGTGGAAAGCCGATTGACATGTTATAGGGAGGGGCAAAGGGGAAGATGTGGAAAGTTGATTAACACTGCTGTGCTGATGCTGGCCATGAGGCCTAATACCTTTCAACTTCTTAGTTTGAAGTCCTAAGCAAGCGGTATGTGTGTGACAAGGTAAATTGGGTTCAGAAGTTACTTTCTGTCCCAATGAGCTTTTAGTGTAATAAGAAGCATAAGAACAATCCATAAAAAAAAAAAAAAAAAAAAAAAAAAAAAAAAACATAACCCATGGGTGAATAAAATCAGTGAGGTACAGAGAAAGTATCTGTAATTTTTAAAGGAAGAAGAAATCTAATATATAACTTGGGCAATCAGATTTTTTTAACTAATGTGGTGGACTTTGAGGAATTTTGGAAGTTGGTTAGGATTTCAACTGGGTAGTGTAGGTATATTCAGAGAGCAGCAAGTAATCTTACTTGGCTGGAACACAAAAGACATGTAAGAAAGTCAAGAAAATAAGATTTG
Source organism: Galeopterus variegatus (assembly GCF_000696425.1). Lineage (NCBI taxonomy): Eukaryota > Metazoa > Chordata > Mammalia > Dermoptera > Cynocephalidae > Galeopterus > Galeopterus variegatus. The sequence goes on from NW_007727175.1 coordinate 37,626, forward strand.
ACACAATAATGTGAGGACTCTAAATGTCAGGGTAAGAAATTTCAAGCAGATAAAACAGAAGAGAAATTACAGAATTATAGAACTAGAGAGAGTCAAAGAGATCATCAAATCAGTGACCCTATTTTACATAGGGGGAAACTTAATATTAGACAGGGACAGTAACTTGCCTGGGGTCGCATGACTGAGTTACTGATCAAGCTAGGTCTTCTGACTCCTAATCTGATGCCTTTCCACTACCATGTTGACAATAAAAAGAAGACTGAAGCAAAATAGCTGAATCTCAATAGAAACTAGCTAAACAAAGTCTTCAAAGGTGATGAGGGCAACTGGGAACCAGTTTCCATTAAAAAAAATCAGTAAGAACATATGTACATAAACATGTGAATGAAATTCAAGTGTTTGCTTACAAGATGCTTACAAGTCTGGTAAAGGAAAATGGATAAAGACTAAAAAATAATATGAAATAATCCCAAGGAAGTGCATATCCTGCTTTCATTCTTGCAGCTCTTTTTTTTCCTTTTTCCATGAAGCAGTCAGATCATCTCATCATTCTTTTCCTCAAAACTCTCTAATGGCCTATAATCTCCTACATGATCTAGTCCTTTCCTATTTCTCCAAATTTATTTCTTATTACCCTCTTCCTTATTCTGTGCCAAACTGGACTACTTGCTATTCCTAGAACGTATCAAACACATTCCTGCTTCAGAGTTTTTGTACTCACTACTCCCTCTGCTTATAAAGCCTTTTCCCCAGATAGCCTTTCATATGTATTCCATCATTTCATTCAGGTCTCTGATTAAATGTCACCTCCTCAAAGAGACCATGCTATCTAGAATAGTATTTGCTGTTGCTATTTAACCCCATAACTTGCTTTATTCTTCTTCATATAAATTATAACTATTTGATGTTATCTTTTATTGTCTAACTCTCCTTTTATTTTTTTATTTTTATTTATTTATTTTTTTGTCCTTTTTGAGACCAGCCACACCTCACTCAGCCAGTGAGCGCTGTGAGCGCACCGGTCATCCTTATATAGGATCCGAACCCGCGGCGGGAGTGCTGCTGCACTCCCAGCGCCGCACTCTCCCGAGTGCGCCACGGGCTCGGCCCCTAACTCTCCTTTTAGAATATAAGTTCTATGAGGGCAGTGATTCATTCTCTCTTATCCATCTCTGCATCTGTAGCACCTAGAACACTGCCTGATACATAACAGGAACTCAAAAAATATTTGGTGAATGGGTGAAGTTAACCAAGTGTCTAAAATATGAGTCAGTAAGTACTATGGATATGTACAGTGGTTAAAAATATAGATGCTGGAACCAAACTTTTACATTTAATTTCTAGCTCTATTCATTGCTTACTATTGTAGAGTTTTTACAAGGGTTGAAACACTAATTTACTAGGCTCTGAACAATATGTAAGTATATCTGTTTTAACACAGCTTGACAAGCTTTAGTGATTATCATTGAAAAATAATGTAAAATTTATTTTTGCAGCCCTAGTGGGTTTAATATTTAAACTCACTATATCTAGGCAACCTAACTTGAAATTTGTTGATGGCACAGTGGTTAAAAAACATCCAATCCAAACCAGACTATCTGTGTTTTTACCTAGCTTCATCACTTACTAGCTATTGTGGCCTTCAGCAAGTAAGGTAACTTGTCTGTGTGCCAATTTCCTCATTTGCAAAACAGAGTTAATAGTTACATGTTTGTGAGGATTAAATCAGTTAATTTATGTAAAGTGATTTGCGCAATGCCTGGTACAAAGTAAATGTCCAATAAGTATTAGCTATTAGTGACATTAGTCATGAAGGGAAGAAACCAGTGTTGGCTTAAAATCCTGTGCATGGTAGAAATAGGGTCTATACCACTGATGGGTCTGAAATTTGTAACCTTGTGTCATTTGGCTTTACAGCACGCTTTTACACAAGAATATTTCCAAAATGGAAATAATTAGGTGGGAATTGTTTCCACCACTAAATTTGCCAACCTACCTGCATCTGTACCCACACTTTGTCTTCCCTCTGGCTACACAAGATAATTACTCATGCTCCTATTTAAGGCCAACCTTTCCACTTATGATCAAGAACACATCCCTTTCCTTCTCAAGAACTTCCCTCTTGTAACATATTTTCTACCTTCCAGCGTATATCTCTCTGTCTTTGTGTGTGTCTCTCTTTTCCCTGGATTATCCTCATCAGCACTCATATATACTCTAGTTTACACCATCTCAAAAACCATCTCCCTCTCCCCATATGTGGGTATGTGCATTTGTACAAGCATGTGTGTGTGTGTGTGTGTGTGTGTGTGTGTGTGTGTGTGTGTTTAAAATATCTCTGGGAAGAATTCGCAAGGAACTGATAACACAGGTTTTCCCTGAGAGGGAACTAAGCGGTTGGGGAAATTTTACAACATGAGTATATTACCTATTCGCATAAAAATAAAATTGAAATAAAATATCCTCCTTGGACTTGTGTCCAGAACTAGTTACTGTATTATTTCTCTGTTTCCATCAAAAGCAGAATGTTCCCCAAAAGTTTAATGACAATGTATTCACTCTGTTTCATCCCCTCACATTCTTTTCTCAATCCATTTCAATCAGAGTTCTGACCCACAACTCCACTGAAAATGCTGCCATCCTATTCAAAGCCACTCTTATATCTTGCCTGGACTATGACAGCAACCTACTAATTAATTTATTTGATTCTGTTCTTGTCTGCTCTTCACCTTTCTCTACCCATCAGTCAGAGTGATCTCTTAGAGACATAAAACAGCCCATATCACATTCTTATTTTATACCCCTGAATGGCTTTTTGTTACGTATAGAATACTGCTCTCAGACAAAGTGAACTTAAACTCTTCCTCAAAGAGTTCTCAGAAAAATAAACACCTCACAATAATAAAATAAAATGTCACAAAACTTACAAAGAAACAGCAGAAGCAGAAATACAAAGGCTGACCAACATGTCTGGTGACCTCGCTGGCCCCAGGAACCAGCTCCACCCTCCTGACTGATGGCAGAAGCAGCCCCAGTGATTGCTGGTAGTGGTGCTCCCCACTGCTGCCCCAGACACCAGTGTTGTGTGCGTTGTATGTGACAGCCACTGCCACAGCAACTGCCATCACAAGGGTGGCTTGTTTCCACACCAGCAGCCACCTCTGCCTTATAGGCAGCTGCTGACCACTAGTCGACGTAGACAGAAGTACAGTCACCAGCAGAGCCCGGGGAAAGAGGTGGGCAAGTGAAGACCCATGACCCAGTAACCCAACCCACAAGGGGAATTATGCTGCCATATGAGGTAACACACCTGGGGGTGGGAGGTACATGCACAGCCCACAGGACTGCCTTGATCTGGGGAGAGACACACGAGGAACCCCCTGAGAATGCAGAAACTCAGGATACCCAAATACAGTAAGGAAGAAAATTCCCAGTCACCACCAACCCACACCTCAACTGGGGGAAGCAAGATCCCAGGAGGAGCCTCTGCCCATAGGAAAGAGAAAAGAGAAAACCCACCCAAGGTAACCCGTTAAAACTGAGGAGCACCGGTATATCCCAGTTCACCCATCAGAATCACAGGGAGCTATCCAGGATGCCAACAGGCCTTCCTGGGGTCACCTACCATAGCCAAAGTGTGATGTGGCACTCAGGCAATTCTCCCAAGAATTAAAGATCTTGCTCACATTCTGTATAAACCAACATTGTGTCACCAACCTCAGCAAGGAATTACTTTTTTTTTTTTTTTTAGTTTTTATTGAATTGAACTTGATTATATGTATTTTGGGGGTTCAACATTGAGATATGATGATCAAATCAATATTACTAACATATATATTGTTACAAATCATACTTGTTCTTTATGCCCCTTGTCCAATCTCACCCAATCCCCCTCTCTTTGCCCGCTCCCTCCTGTAATTACCCTAGACTTCTTCTCTCCTTCTGAAAGAATAATGGTTACTCTGTAGATTTGTTGCCTAGATGATCTGTCCAGTGTTGAGAGGTGTGATAGGTCCCCCAATATTGTCATAGAGCAGATGCTTCTTCTGTCACTCTAAAATGGGCTTGTGGAGAGAGACATCCTCTTCTTTTCTTGATCTCTGCTGGTGACTCTTCTTGTATCAATGCACTCCAGTGGCTGGCAGACCATCTGTGTAGTGGTTGTGGTGTCTAGCCACTTTTGCAGCAGCCATGGTTATTGTGGTGGCTGTGGTGGGCCACCCACATGGAGGCGATGTTTGTGGCGTGCTCCTTGGTGCTGGCGGTGTGCCTGGTTGTGAGGGGGTCTGGTCCCTGGCTCCATACCTTGGGTCCCCTGACAGACTCCAAGGTGCTGGTGTGGTGTGCCCAGATGAGGGGAGGGGGTTCCAGTACTCAGATCCATGCCTCGGGTCTTGGGCAGACCCAAGGTGCTGGTGCAGTGTGCCTGGTTGAGGGAAGGGGGTCTGGCCCTTGGCTCCATCCCTTGGGTCGCTGAGCAAGCCCCAAGGTGCTGGTGCTTTGTGTCTGGTTGTGGGAGGGGGTTCCAGTCCCTGGCTCCATGCCTCACATCCCTGGGTGTACCTGAGGTGCTGTCAGTGTGTCTGAGCCAGAACTAATTTTTTCGTGTCCTTTGGATATTTCTAAAGTGGAGGAACTTCCTGTTAGGGGCTAGTACTTGAGCTCCGCGGTTTAGCTAAATTGCTGCTTTGCTGCTGCTTCCCAAGGGAAGGCTTTTTGTGCAGCATAGGTTATAATGGTTGACTTTATAAGTACTTCTGGCTCTCCAGCAACTCAGTGAACTTGGGTTGTGCAGTAACTAATCTGGGCCTGAGTCTTTTCATCAAACTGCACCCCATGCAATTCTATATTCCTGACCAGTCTCCTCTGAGTGGTTCTGCACTGATTGGGATATAAATCAGCTGTCCTTGCTGTGCCCAAGTGGTCCCCCAGTGGGCCTGTCTCTCCCACTGCCTGTGCTGCAAACACTTCCTGTGGGATGGGCCATGCACCAATCACTTGTGATGACTCACCAGCCTCTGAGTGGCTCCATTTTTTCAGTTGTTGTGCCTCCTCACTCCTATGTGGGTCCACGGGAACCCTATTAATGGTCTTGCTGGCCTGAGGGCCACCAAGACCCTTTTCTCTCCTGCTACCTCCAAGCATCTCTATCTGAAGGGCACAGTTGTGCCTTTTGTCAGTTCCTGCTCCATGTGCTCAGCAGTTCTAGCCTTAAAGCAGCCGTGGCACGAAATGGTCAGAACAGTTTTTTTCTTTCTCTCATCGTGGTTTCTCCTGCTTTCATGCACTCTGTAGGTCTCTCCTCTTTCCCTAAGCTCTAGCGGCCCCAGCTTGACTGTTGTTGCTTTTTTATATAGTTGCAAATTGGTTGATTTCTGGGAGAGCACGATGCTAGGGACCATCTATTCCACCATCTTGACTGGAACTCCTTCAGCAAGGAATTACTAATTGCTCCAGTGACTAGGCCAAGGAGGCACTCACATGCAGCTCCAACACTGAACTGAGCCAAAGTACCCCCACAGAGGCTACACTACTGCATCTACCTGGAACCAAAGCTAAAACACTCCACTTAATGGTAAATATAAAACACATCTACAAAAGGAAGTCTATCTCCTGAAAGCCCACTTCAGAGTAATAGAAGAAGCAATTGCTCTACCAGATGACTAGATAACAAGGTAGAGATACTAGAAATGCAAAGCAATAGGAAAATATGATACCACTGAAGAAATATAATAATTCTCAAGTATCAGACCACATAGAGCAGGAAGCCCTTGAAATGACTGAAAAGGAATTCCTAGCAACAATCATAAGGAAACTCAATGAGATACAAAAAGACTCAGTTAGAAGACACAATAAAATGAGGAAAAGTATCCAGGATCTGTAAGAGGAAATGTACAAAGAGAGTAATGCCTTAAAAAAGAAGGTAGCAGAACTCATGGAACTGAAGCATTCATTCAATGAAATAAAAGACACAACTGAGAGCTTAAGTAGCAGGCTAGAGCAAGCAGAAGAAAGAACTTCTGATCTTGAAGACGGTCTTTTCAAATAACCCAGGTAGACCAAAAAAAAAAAAAAAAAAAAAAAAAAAAAAAAAAAAAAAAAAAAAAAAAAAAAAAAAAAAAAAAAAAAAAAAAAAAAAAAAAAAAAAAAAAAAAAAAAAGAATAAAAGAGAGAAGAACAAAAAGAAAGTGTAGAAAATCTAAGAGAGCTAGCAGACAACCTGATGCACACAAATATCTGAATCATGGATGTTCCAGAAAGGGAGGAAAAGGAAAAGGCATTGAAATAATAGCAGGAAACTTCCCAGGTATAGAGAATGACATGGACCTTCAGAGTCATGAAGCTTAAAGATCCCCAAATGTATTGAGTCAAGAAAGGTCCTCTCTGAGACACATTATAGTCAAACTGGCAAAGACAAAGAGATAATTCTAAAAACAGCAAGGGAAAGGCATAGCATCACCTATAAGGGAGTCCCCATTAAACAAACAGCAGACTTTGCAACAGAAACCCTAAAGGTCAGAAGAGAATGAGATAATATTTTCAAAATACTAAAAGAAAAAATTTCCAGCCAAGAATACTATATCCAGCAAGGCTAACCTTTAGAAATGAGGGAGAAATAGTGTATTTCCCAGACAAACAAAAACTGCAGTTCGCCACTGCGTGACCAGCTCTACAAGAAATCCTCAAGAAAGTACTGCATCTGGAATCTGAAAAAACAATAATCACTAACATGTATACACAAGAAAGAAAGAAAAAAAATATGGGTAGAACAAAGACACAAATGAGAAAGAGAAAGAAACTTTATCTAGCCACCTCAAGAAAACCAACAGACATGGAAGATAAACAATAAAAGAGGAAGAAGGAAACAAAAATTATTTAAAACATACAAACAAAAATTGATAAAAGGCCAGGAGTAAGTTAGTACCTTTCAATACTAACCCTAAATGGAAATGGATTAAATTCTCCACTCAGAAGACAGACTGATTGATTGGATTAAAAAGCTAGACCCAACTATAGGCTGTTTTCAAGAGAGTCACTTCACCTGTAAAGACACACAAAGACTAATAGTGAAGGGATGGAAAAAGACATACCATGCAAATGGAAAGATACAACAATCACAATAACACGTTGAACTTTCAAAGGAGAAAACACAACTGAGGTTACCAGAGGTGGGAAAAAGGAGGAGTAAGGGAAAAATTTGTAAAGGGTAACAAAAAATGATTACATTATGTAATGTTGAATATACTAATTATCCTTATTTGAGCATCACATATTATGCACAGGTATTCATATTCTAGTCTCTACCCCACAGATATATACAATCAATTATGTTTCAATAAAAAAAATTTTTAAAAAAGAAAAATACTTCATAAAAGGCTGGAAGAACAACTAAATCTCCAGGCCAGTGGATTTACATCAACATCTGTATTTCCACTGAATGACATGACAAAGGATACCTTGTGTCAGATTAAGAGACCACAGATTTCTTATACAGGATTACTTTTAAAAGTGATCTAAAATAATCTAATTTCCACAATGGGAAAATATCACAAATATTTGGCTAGAAGGAACCTCAGAACACCATCTATATTGCCCAAGAGTTTTTGGTCTGGTTTACCTATAAAACCAGTCAGAACCCACTGGAGCATCATCAACCATGTGATATATATGTATGTTACAGTAAACATTCAACAACATGCTGATATCCAGAATTAACATGAAGATTTGGCTGATAGTCAATTTCAAAGGAAATCTTGGTTCTAATTCAATGTTGATGAAAAGGAAAGAAAATACTTCCTCTCTCCTCACTCCCTCTCTCTTTTCTCCCTTTCTGAATGTGAAAAGTTTAACTTACTAAATCAATTACAGAGAATTGATTAGAGTCATGAATTAAAAATACATTTGCAATTCAATAAAAGATTGGTAGGAGAGTTAAGTTTAATTTAAATATTGATGAACATTTGCTGGAACACATACATACATATCACCTCTAAGGCAAATAATGAGTTATAGCCTTTTCTCACAGGTATTACTGTGTAACTGTTTAACCATTTAAAAGTTGCATTTGAACACTTTTGCCTGAACAAAAACCCTAAGTTAGAGCCATTGTATGCTGTATTATGCACTTGATAGTTCCTTATAAAGCACTGAAAAATATCTTAAAGTACCCACTTTATAGACAAAGTGGGGAAAGAAAGCCTGAGAAAGGAATGATAGATTATCCTTGAACTCCCAAAGAACTAGCAAATAAGCCAGGGATGTAGGTCAGGGTATTTAAATACAGAACCAACATGTTTGACATCTTTTTTCTGTTTTTCTAGTGTCAAATGGAAACTGCTATCTGCTATATTACTCGTACCTGCCTGGTTGTCTTGGATGTGAGTAACTTTATTTCTGATTCATACAGTGGTCTGTTAGCCAGAGTTATATGATCTGAGCCAATGGAACATTAACAGCAATCCAAACACTAAAGTATTTGGTTCAGTGCTGTGGTTTTACTTGAAAGAAATAAACCTCACAAAAGTGCCATGAAAAACAAGAGTTCAGTCTCTTAACTCAGAGGCAATCAATCTTAAAAACCTTGGAAACAGACATTGGAAATCTTGATAAACATCCACTTTAGTCCTGCAAATTTGGAATCCATGTTGCTCTGCTTCTCTCTCATCTCTTGCACTTTAGCCATCATTCTCTGGAACTCATCAGGGTAGATTCTGACATCCTTAATTTTCATTGTTGGCACCTAAAAAGAAAAGAGAGTATACTTGGGCTCGTTAGAAATTTCACATACTATCAATTCTCTATTATGGGCACTGATGGAAGAGAAAAGAGGCATGATTAATCTAAATCAGTACACTAAATTCTACAAATGTACTTATATTATAGCACTAAGCAAAGTATGCCTCATATTACAGTTACTACATACATTCTCATCTTCCTCACTAATTTGAAAGCTTTTGGAAAATTAGAAATAGTCTCCCTCTATTTTTCCTCTGATTCCCAGGACAACACCTTACACATAGTAGACCTGCAATAAATGTTTGCCAAATTCAGCATATATTTTTGAGTAAATTTTACACTTTAAGAACTGTGAGGGTACTGCAAAGATGTATAAGTCACAATTTCTACCCCTAAAGAATTGAAAATATTCTACCGGGAGAATAAAATATGCTTACAAAGAACTATAATTCAGTGCAGAAAATCTACAAAACATTTAGATGTGACTTTGACACTCAGGGAAGTATATTAATTTAGTAACACATCCTCATGCACACACCTCATTCTGTTGAGATTTGAGCTCTGACCCTTGCTGGCCCAGCTCCTTCCTGTTGAAGTGATTATAAGCGGTGTTAGTGAGGAGGCTTTATTTCCTGGGTAATCTACAATGTGGCTAATTTTCAGAAACAATCCAAAGTAGACTATAGTTTCATTTTATTGGCCTACTTGAATTAGGAGTATGTTGGACTAGGTGCTTTATAAAATGAAGCACCATTCTAGGGCTCTACAGTTTAAAGCAGAATAATGTGTATAACAGCAATGTTGTAATTATTTCCACAGATAGTGACTAAACCAGCTTTAATAATTTGGATCTGCATTGTTTGAGTATGCCTATAAGATGCATTATCACCATAACAGATCTTTCAAAAGTCTCATTCATTCAGAATCTCATGGTATAGGCACAATAAAAATTTCATTCAATCAGTTAATACACATAAGAGAAGTAATAAAAATAAAACTCTAATGGAATAACCCAACACATCACATTATTAATTACTCTAAACCAAAGGTTTACATCATGTCACCACTGTGAATAAGCCTGGGTTCTGGAAAGCAAAGAACTATAGACTCTAGGTCCCTCAAGCTGAAACTTGGGAAATATGAATAAGGACTTCCAACTTGTTTTTACCTGCTGTAAAGGTGTTTGAGGAATGAGTTCATCTGTCAAAGATTGCTCATGGAGTTAACAGAACAGGAGAGAATGTTATATATTTAGACATAAAAAAGATGACTATCTATGAAAAGCAGTATGTAATAAATGGTAAAGGGGTGACACATATAATAAATTTTATTGGGATTCAGAAGAGGACCCAATCACATTTGGAATGAACCAGATATCAGTTTTGATTCTGTGATAATGAAGAAATTGCCTGTCACCTGTTCAGCTCAGAACCTAGTCACCTCTTTTGTGGATGGCATGTAGCGTTTCCCAAATATTTACTAAACCAATTTGTGTAAAGGCTAACAAGCCAACATGACACATTTGCAGTTTTTGCTTTCTTCCATAAAAAATTAGAAAAAAATCTGGTACCTCTTCTAATATACCAAAATTGTTATCTGCACTAAATAATGAGATGTGAGAAGCATTGTTGCCTATGTAGAAGCTTTAAATTCAAGTCAAATATTGGTCAGTTTATATATCTAAGTATTACTCTATATGAGACCAACAAGATAAAGTGCTAAGTAGACCCAGAGATATCTGTACATGGCTCCTCTTTCAATGGGGTTGGATATTGACTCATCTTAGTTGAATTTCTACTTCATTCTTCTACCTCACATAATGGAAAAGGTCATTCCAAGGTCACAAGAGCTAAAGTAAAGACTATGTATCTTTGGTATTATGAAAAAAATGCCCTACTCCAGTGGTTCTTTAGTCTTATGATTTCTGTACGATCTTAAATATTTTTAGGAACTCAAAGAGCATTTGTTTACATGGGTTATACATATATCAGTATTTATGATATTAAAAGTTAAAGCCGATAAAACTTCTTGAAAAATTACAATAATACATACATTACATGTTAGCATTAGAATAATGACATCATCAAACATCATGTATCTTTAAAAAAATTACACTGGTCTCATGAAATAATGAAGAGTGAAAAAAGTATGTAATGTTTTGGTATTATTATGAAAATAGTTTTGATTTCATAGGTCCCCTGAAAATGTCTCGAGACTCCAAGGTATTCACAAATCATGCTTTGAGAACCACCGGTCTAAGTGATATTCCATATCTTCCTGGTTTCTCTTTTTGTCTTAAATTTCCAGTACACAGATATCATCTGTATGTAAAGTTCATGCAAAATACCAACATACATAGTTATCTCATAAGTGAAAAACTGTGGGACTATTTTATATTCTGCCTTGACTTAAGCAGCTCTGAGTGTGAGCAGGCAGGTTCAGCAGATATTTTGTTCATTAAGAAAAAATCAAAATAAAGTTATAGCTTCATAATTTATCATAGGCTTCTCTGCCTACTTCCTAAAATGTTATAACCTCATCAGCATGATTAAAAGATACAATGGTAATAAAATGTACCTCAGAAAGAGTGGTCATAAGTCTTTGGATAAATTGATATCAAATGGTTATCTTTCCAGAGAACTAGAAGTACCTAGCAACTGAGTTTCCAGCTGGGAAATCCCAAGTGCCAATGACTTGACCTTTAAGATTTAGAGAAATTGTAAAATATTTAGTTAAGGAAAAACTACCTGCTGCCCAAAATGCTATGAAAAATGTGTGGCAGCATTCTCTCTACCTTGCACTTGATATTTTCCAGAAAGCTGGCTTCCCCTTTTTTGAAGGATGGATGTTGGAATTCCATAGCTAATTTCTTCTTCTGGCCAAACATTCCATTCTCCAATGCACTCAACTTTCAGAAACCATTTAATGAAAATACAAAAACAAAACAACACAACAACAAAAACAAAGGTAATAAAATAGATCCTTACAGGAGAGCTGAAAATAATCAGAATAAATAAGCAATACTGCAAAATATTTGACTGCTACAAAGTACTAAATTGGTGCATAGTAATAGTCAGCTTAGCTTTGAACTTGGGAAATGAGATCTCAGTACTTATTTTACTTTGTTTTTATAGAACTTACAAATGACTTAGGTAATAGTGAGAAATCAGGAACAACTGAAATCTAGTTATAATCCTGAAGCCTTATTTCAACCAATAGCTTCAAATTCCTTCATTACCCACTCTATCTTTTTTTTTTAGTAAAATCAGAATTACATTTTAATTATTCTTTTACAGATGGCTTTAAAAGACATTTTTAAAAAGAAATACACTATGTAGTAAGCACTTCCTCTGTGTCAGCAATGATGGTTCCTAAGATTTTCATCATTGAAATCTATTGAGACAATTTAATAAAACTAATGAATCTAGGAAACAAGACCAAACATTTTAGAAATTTAAGTTCCATTTCCAACTGAGTGAATAGGGTATCTATTTTAGCTCTTTACTACACCTCAAATTAAGAAACTGCTTTCTAAAAATGAAAAGACAATTTGCAGAAAATAAGCTGAAAGTGATAAACAAGATTTTGAGATGATAATTCTTAAACTATCTGAATTCCAAAAGACATTATTTAAAAATAAGATAACATATAACTAGAAACATTTACTATGCACATATGTTTTATAATATTATCAGGCAAATCCACAATGAGGACTCTGTCCTCTGATAAACAGTGTTTAAAGAGGGCAAATAAACAGGATACATGGATACTCAAAGGTCTTAAAAAATGATATTTAAAAAAGTTAAAGAAAACCCTTTCACAATTCACTATTTGCCTTTTCATTGTATTTTTCTTTCTTATGGACCAACTACTTGACATGACAGATGGCTGCGACAATTGTTAATTGGATTTTTGAATGCCCACTATATCTTATCCAAGGATTATTTTGTGGGATCAAAATTAAATGATATGAATTTTATCTCCTTTTAGTGTTATGCTCACCTTTCAGAAAAGACTCAAAGGAAGTCAGTGTAAGAAAGGAGGAGAAGCAAAGGACTTGGAGAAATGACAAACTATTTCATCAGCACCTGAATAATCAAAAAATGGAGATATTGTGCATGTGTGAGTATGCATTTTTAATGTATAAGAAAAAAGTCTATGTAATTACATAACTAACTGCATAACACAACTATGTGACTACATGTTTCCAAAGGAGGAAAAATAGAAACCAGTGAAGTATACTTTCAAAAAGTGCGGAATTACCAGTTTTGGGGTAGGGTCTAGTAAGGTACTTCAAATTATTTGTTGAAACTAGCTATAGCTTACCCATCCTATTCTTTTAAGCTTATGTAGGAATCTGGAATTATGAACACTTTCAGAGATTCATAGTTCACAGGAACTAAACAAGGAAAGGAGAAAAGTATTTGTACCTGTTAGCCAGAGTATGCTGTTTCAAAACATTACTGTTTCCTCATATGTTAAGAGGTCTAACTTTCCCTTTGTGTCTCCCCTCAGGAATAAAGTGGTTTCCAAAGACATCTAGGAACATATACTATTCCAGTTTATGAGTTTTTGTTTTGTTTTGTTTTTTTAATCCCCTGATGAGGATCACATCCTTACACCACCACAGTCTTAGCAGCAATATTTGGCATAATAAGTCCCCTTTTTTGGGCTTGAAATACTGCTTTGCTGGGTAGAAAAAGGAAACTTTTTATCCTATATAAAATATAAGTCTGAATGATGGCTAAGATTTATGCTTTTAAATTATTTGTCCTAACTTTCATAATTTCATAATTAAAACTGTCAGCATATTTTAAGTTATAGAAGAGTAAAATTTTATTCTCTAGTGTCTATCTTGAGGAATCTCAATGTACATTGCTAGGGAGAAAGCTACAGCTGGATTCTAAGTGAAGGCAACCTGAACTTTATAATTACTAACTTTGAAATATTAGACTCTGGGCATTCAGAGGTCAATTCATTTAAGTAGTGATTACTTTCTTTTTTGAGGCCTGATCAGCTTCTATTTCCTGGTTAAATTGGGACAATAAATAAAATGTTCTCGCTATGGGAAACTGTAGAATAAGACTATATGATCCTGTCTTCAAATATCTCCACTGACTCTCCACTGACTCAAACGGGATATGGAAAGAAAACATTTTTTCCCTTTATCTTTTTTTTTATGTGCTGTATCGCTCTTTTTCTTTAGTAATTTTCCCTTTTTTGTCCTTATCCATGAACCCCACTATTTTTTCTACATTTGTTTGAGCTACCTTTTACACAATACTTTAAACACCACCCCACTACCTAAAAGAGTGAGAAATCCTCTCCAAATTCTGAATTCTTGACTCCCAGTCCACTTATAGTTTGCCATGGGAAGGAGATATTGCAGTCTTCTCTCTTTTGCACCCTGCTCTTCCAAAGGGTAGTAAGGACCCTCCTGAGTAGATCATACGCTTTTGCCCTTATTATTGTATGCATATCCCATTTGAGTACAATTCCCTGAAAAATACATTAAGGGGCATTTTCTAGATGGTATCTGTTTTCAATGACAAGGCGTGTTATGCATAGTCCAGGAATCCTACTAAGTTCTTCACTAAGACTAATCATAAATTTCACATAAATTTTCTAGTACAAAAAATCACTATTTGCTTTGAAATGAGAACTATCCCTGAGGTTTTTATTGGCATATGTGTCAAAGGCAAAAAAGAAAATTTAGGTAGACAGAAACTGACTACCCCCCAACCCCATTTTGGGGCAAAGAGGCTAACTAAACATGGGCAGCTGCAATTTTACAGCTAATTAATATGAAAGAGTTGCCAAAATACATTTTAAAGGGGGACATATTTCCTTCAAAAATAACTTTCCATGGCATTGTTTCTCCCTCATATAGTGAGAGGTTTAATTTTCATTCCCAATATCTGCATCCTCTGTCAGAACAGATAGCATAAAACTTAATCACCAGAGTTCTTATTTTTCTTATTATAAAGACCCACATTTTATTTATTTATTTTAGAGTAACATTATTACTTTTTACTCAAATTGTATCAGAATATAATAATTCACTTATATTTTATGATATAACACGTTCTCATTCAAACATATAATAAAGTCATACAGCATTCCAACTTTCCTGAACACTTAATAACTTTCTCTATACCGTTTCTCTTTCAGATATTAGAGTATTTTTTTTTTTTGTCCTTTTTGAGACCGGCCACACCGTGCTCAGCCAGTGAGTGCTGTGAGTGCACCGGTCATCCCTATATAGGATCCGAACCCGCGGCAGGAGCACTGCTGCGCTCCCAGCGCCACACTCTCCTGAGTGCGCCACGGGCTCGGCCCAGATATTAGAGTATTTTTTAAATGTGAAGTGTTTTTATCCAGACATAAATATTAATGCTGGACATAATGAAATCAGCTTAATTGTTATTAGGTATAGCTCTAAACAAAATTGCAGAAGAGGTGGAACCTCTGTCATTTTTTTCAGCCTAACTGTTCTGCAATTTCATCTTCTTCTTGGTCTCTTCTCCTAGGCATTTAATTACACTGTCTCCTTATATTCCTTTCTTTCTTTCTTTTCCTTTGCTTCTTTTCTCTGACTGTTTTATTTTTTATCTTTTTATTTTACTTTATCAATATACAATGAACTTCATTTTCATGTCACTTTACCAATTCCTCCTTTTCTTCCCTCCCTCTTCCCTCTCTCCCCCAACATCATATCTGTTAACTTGTCTTAACATGTTCAAGGAATTGTTGTGATTGTTGTGTCTTTCCCCAGAACATATTTATTTGTATGAATTTTATTTACTTATTTTTATTAGCTTCCACAAATAAGTGAGAATATGCAGTATTTCTCTTTCTGTGCTCGGCTTATTTAACTTAATATAATTTTCTCTAAATCCATCCATCTTCCTGTGAATGGTAGTATGTCATTCTTTTTTATAGCAGAGTAGTAGTATTCCACTGTGTAGATATACCACGTTTTCCTTATCCACTCAACCGATGATGGGCATTTAGGCTGGTTCCAACTCTAGGCTATTGTACATAGCACTGCAATAAACGTGGGAGGACAAGTATCCCTTCGACGTGATTTCTATTCCTCTGCATATATACCCAGCAGTGGAATAGCTGGGTTATATGGCAGATCTATCTGTAATTGTTTGAGGGACTTCCATACTATTTTCCATAAAGGCTGCACAATTTGGTAGTCCCACCAACAATGGAGGAGGGGTCCTTTTTTTCCACCTCCTTGCCAGCATTTGTCATTCTCAGTCTTTTGGATATCAACCATCCTAACTGGAGTGAAATAGTATCTCAAAATGGTTTTGATTTCCATTTTTCAAATGCTGAGTGATGTTGAGCATTTTTTCATGTGTCTGTTGGCCATTTGTATATCTTCCTTTGAGAAATGCCTATTCAGCTCCTTTGCCCATCTTTTAATTGAGCTATTTGCTATTTTGATATAAAGTTATTTAAGTTCCTCGTATATTCTGGATATTAATCCTTTGTCAAGTGTATATTTTGCAAATATTTTCTCCCATTCTATTGGTTGTCTTTTTGCTCTGTTAATTGTTTCTTCTGCTGTGCAGAAGCTTTTTAGTTTGATATAATCCCATTTGTTTATTCACCCTTTGGTTACCTGTGCTTTTGGGGTCTTATTCATAAATTCCGTCCCCAATCCTACTTCCTGAGGAGTTTCCACTATGTTTTATTTAAGGAGTTTTATTGTTTGAGGATGTATATTTAATTCTCCAATCCATTTTGAGTTGATTTTGGTATACAGTGAGAGGTACAGGTCTAGTTTCATTCTCCTACAATATGTATGCCCAATTTTCCTAGAACCATCTACTGAGAGTCAGTCTCTTCCCCAGTGTGTAGTCTTGGTTCAAGATCAGATGGCTGTAGGTGTATGGGTTGATTTCTGGATTCTCTATTCTGTTCCATTGGCCTGAGTTTCTGTTTTTATGCCAGTACCATGCTGTTTTGCTTTCTGTAGCTTTGTAGTACAGTTTAAATTCAGGTAGTGTTATGCCTCCAGCTTTATTATTATTTTTTTCTTCAGGATTGCTTTGGCTATTTGTGGTCTTTTACTATTCTCTATGAAAGAATTGTTTTTCCATTTCTGAGCAGAATGCCATTGGAATTTTCATGGGAATTGCATTGAGTCTGTAGATCACTTTGGGTAGTATGGACATTTTCACAATATTAATTATTCCAATTCAAGAGCATGTGATATCTTTCCATCTTCCTGTGTCCTCTTTAATTTCTATAAACAGTGGTTTGTAGTTCTCGTTGTAGAGATTTTTCACATCCTTGGTTAACTGTATTCCTAGATATTTTATTTATTTATGTTTTTGATGACTATTATAAATGGGCTAGCTTTCTTTTTTTTAAGGTTTTATTTTTTTTATTTATTTATTTTTCATTAAAATTTTATTTTGTCAATATACAATGTATATGGTTATTATGGCCCATCACCGACACCTCCCTCTCTCCTCCCTCCTCTCCTCCCTCTTCAAAAAGGTATAGTTGTTGTATCTTCTTCCCCCCCCCCCCGGTTTTTTTTTTTTTTTTTTTTTTTTTGGGTGTTTTTTTTTTTTTTTTTTTTTTTTTTTTTT
>NW_007727175.1:55011-62174 GCF_000696425.1 Galeopterus variegatus
CAAGAATGTCCTTTCCATTTGCTTGTTTTTTAACAACTTCAAAAAGGTATAGTTGTTATATCTTCTTCCCCCCCACCCCGGGTTTTTTCGGGAGGGGGGATGTGGGTGAATTAATTTGTTTATTTTTTAGCTCCCACCAATGAGTGAGAACATGTGGTATTTCTTTTTCTCTGCCTGACTCATTTCACTCAATATTATTCTCTCAAGGTCCATCCATGTTGTTGCAAATGGCAGTATTTCATTCGTTTTTATAGCTGAGTAATATTCCATTGTGTAGATATACCACATTTTCCATATCCACTCATCCGATGATGGACATTTGGGCTGATTCCAACTCTTGGCTATTGTAAAGAGTGCTGCAATGAACATTGGGGTACAGGCATACCTTCGACTAGCTTTCTTGATTTCTTTTTCTGCTAGTTCACTGTTGGAGTATAGAAATGCTATTGATTTTTGCATGTTAATTTTGTACCCTGCAACTTTGCTGAAATCATTTAACAACTCTAAGAATATTTTTGTATAGTATTGAGTCTGTTCTATATATAGGTTCATGTCATCTGATACAAGGATAGTTTCACTTCATCTTTTCCAATCTGGATGCCCTTTATTTCCTTTGCTTCCCTGATTG
Organism: Galeopterus variegatus; assembly: GCF_000696425.1. Lineage (NCBI taxonomy): Eukaryota > Metazoa > Chordata > Mammalia > Dermoptera > Cynocephalidae > Galeopterus > Galeopterus variegatus. The sequence goes on from NW_007727175.1 coordinate 55,640, forward strand.
CTCTGGCTAGTACTTCAATCATTATGTTGAATAGAAGTGGCAAGAGTGGACATCCTTGTCTTGTTCCTGTTCTTAAGGGAAAGGCTATCAACTTTTCCCCATTCAGAAAGATATTGGCAGTGGTTTTGTCATATATGGCTTTAATTGTGTTGAGATACTGTCTTTCTATACCCAATTTATAGAGAGTCTTTATCATGAACGAATGTTGAATTTTGTCAAATGTTTTTTCAGCATCAACAGAGATGATCATATGGTTTTTGTTCTTGATTTTATTGATGTGGTGTATCATATTTATTGATTTGCATATGTTGAACCATCCTTGCATCCCTGGGATGAAACCTACTTGATCATGGTTTATAATTTTATGTATGTGTTGCTGTATTCTATTAGCTAGTGTTTTATTGAGAATTTTAGCAACTACATTTATCAAAGATATTGGCCTGTAGTTTTCTTGTCTTGTTGTATTTTCTTTGTCTGGTTTTGGTATCAGGGTGATATTTGCTTCATAAAATGAGTTTGGGAGAATGGCTTCTTGTAGACCTAGGGCTAGGGTCTGGAGCTCACAGACCCCTCGAGCCCATTCACAAACCCTTCACACGCAGGTCTATGAGCTAGGTAACTGGACAAAAAGGTCCTTGGAGCCTTGGTTGAAGAAGGAATAGTCTTTATTCAGCACACAGCACACTATAAGTCAAGCAGTCCACAGAGAAACTCAGAAACTCAACTGGTACTGTCAAAGTCCAAAGAAAAACTGAGCAACTGCCAGCAGAGTAAACATGCTCTATTTTTAGACTTGAGTTCTGCTGGCCAGTGTGCCTCACAAGCTGCAGAACACACAAAAGCAATAACTAAAAAGATACATTGGTGCACATGCTCACTAAGTCCACCCACACACAACAAGAAATGTGGAGGGAGCCTGACTAAATTATTCTATTTTACCCATGTCTCTGTTTCAATGTTTTTGGAATAGTTTGTAGATAATTGCTATTAATTCTTCTTTAAAGTTTTGGTAGAATTCTGCAGTGAAGCTATCCAGTCCTCCCTTTGTTGGGAGACTGCTGATTATAGCTCCTATCTCTTTGTTTGTTATTGGTCTGATCAGATTTTCCATGTCTTCTTGTCTCAGTCTTGGTAGTTTGGGTATTTCCAGAAATTTGTCCACTTCCTCCAGATTTTCAAATTTGTTGGTGTATAATTGTTTACAGTAGTGTTAATGATTCCTTGTATTTCTGAGGTATCAGTTACAATGTTACCTTTTTCATTTCTAATTTTTGTTATTTTTGTCTTCTCTATTGTTTTTTTAGTTAGCCTTACTAATGGATTGCCAATTTTATTTATCTTCTCAAAGAACCAACTTTTTGTTTCATTGATCTTTTGTATCATTTTTTAGGTTTCTATTTCATTTAGTTCTGCTCTGAACTTAATTATTTCTTTCCATCTACTAACTGGGGTTGGATTGTTCTTGTTTTTCTAGTTCTTTATGGTGAAGTGTTAGGCTGTTTACTTCCCTGTTTCCATTCTTCTGAAGGAAGCATTTAATGTAATAAATTCCCCCTTTAGTACTACTTTTGCAGTACCCCCAGATTTTGGTGTGATGTGTCATTATTTTCATTAGTTTCAAGAAATTTTTTGATTTCCTGTTTAGTTTCTTCTTGGACCTGTATGTCATTAAGTAGAATGTTTAATTTCCATGTATTTGTATAATTTACAGTTTCATTTGTTATTGATTTCTGGTTTTAATCCCTTGTGGTCAGAAAAAATGCGTGGAATACTTCCAGTTTTTTTACATTTGTTGAAACTTGATTTGTGACCTAGCATATGGTCTATCCTGGAGAATGTTCCATGTGCTGATGAGAAGAATGAATATTCTGAGGTTGTTGGATGAAATGTTCTGTAGATGACTGCCAAATCCAATTGGTCTAAAATGTTATTTAGATCTTGCATTTCTCTGGTGACTTTTTGCTTTGATGATCTGTCCAATGTTGAGAGTGGAGTGTTCAGGTGCCATACTATTATGGTATTAATGTCTGTTTCTTTCATTGGGTCTAATAGTATTTGCTTTATATGTCTGGCTGCCATGAAATTGGTCTTATATATATTTATGATTGTTATGTATTCTTGTTGGATAGATCTTTTTATCATTATATAGTGACCTTCTTTTTTTATTTTAATTTATCAATATACAATGTAGTTGATTCTTCATGTCCCTTTACCAATTCCTCTTTCTCACTTCCCTCTCCCCCCTGCCCCCATCAACATCATATCTTTTCTTTTCTTTTTTTTTTTTTGTCCTTTTTGAGACCGGCCACACCGCGCTCAGCCAGTGAGTGCTGTGAGCACACCAGTCATCCCTATATAAGATCCGAACCCGCAGCGGGAGCGCTGCCATGCTCCCAGCGCCGCACCCTCCCGAGTGCACCACGGGCTCAGCCCTAACATCATATCTTTTCACTTGTCTTAACACGTTCAAGGAATTGTTGTGATAATTGCATCTTCTTCCCCCACCCCCATTTATTTGCTTGTATGTTTATTTACTTATTCTTTCATTTTTAGCTTCCACAAATTTGTGAGAACATGTGGTATTTATCTTTCTGTGCCTGGCTTATTTCACTTAAAATAATTTTCTCTAAGTCCATCCATGTTGCTGTGAATGAGAAACAATTTACAGAGTGAAAAGACAACCAACAGAGCAGGAGAGCATATTTGCAAAATATACATCTGGCAAAGGATTCATATCCAGAATATATAAGGAACACAAACAACTTTACAGCAAAGAAAGCATGTAACCCAATTAAAAAAAAATGGGCAAAGGAGCTGAATAGGCATTTCTCAAAGGAAGGTATATGACTGGCCAACAGGCACATAAAAAAATGTTCAACATCACTCAGCATTTGGGAAATAAAAGTCAAAACCACTTTGAGATACCATCTCACTCCAGTTAGGATGGCTAATATCCAAAGACTGAGAATGATAAATGCTGACAAGGTTGTTGAGAAAAAGGAACCTTCATATATTGTTAGTGGGATGGCAAAATGGTGCAGCCTTTAAGGAAAATGGTATGGAGGCTCCTCAAATAATTACAAATACATCTACCATACGACCCAGCTATTCCAATGCTGGGTATATACCCAGATGTATGGAAACAATCATGTCAAAGGGATACCTGTGCTCCCATGTTTATTCCAGTACTATTTACTATAGCCTAGAGTTGGCACCAGCCCAAACGTCCATCATCAAATGAGTGGATAAGGAAAATGTGGTATATCTACACAATGGCATACTACTCTGCTATAAAAAATAATGAAATATAGTGGCCTTCTTTATCTTTTTTATGGTTTTTGGTTTAAAGTCTATTTTATCTCATAGATAAAAGAGTAGCTACTCCAGCTCATTTTCCATTTTTACTTGCATGGTATATCTTTTTCCATCCTTTCACTCTTAGTCTGCGTGTGTCTTTACAGGTGAGGTAAGTCTCTTGAAGGCAACATATTGTTGAGTCCATCTTTTAAATCAAATTAATCATCCTGTGTCTTCTGAGTGGGGAATTTAAACCTTTTACATTAGGAGTTATTATTGAAAGATATTGATTTACTCCTGGCATTTTATTGATTTTTGTTGGAATGTTTTAAGTATCTCTTGTTCCTTTCATTCTGATTTACTATGTGTCTTCTGTGTTTGTTGGTTTCTTGAAATGGCAGGTAAACTTTTTTCTTTTTATTCTTGGCATTTTATTTTACTGGTAGATTTGTTCTTTCTTGAGTATTCATGGGAGTGGTAGTTGTTTATCAGGTACCTAAAACAGTACTCCCTTGGGAATTTCTTGTTAGGCTGGTCATGTGGTAGTGAACTCCTGTAGTTTTTGTGTGTCTGGGAAATGTACTATTTGTCCTTCATTTCAGCCATATAGCCCATCTGGGTAAAGTATTCTTGGCTGGCAATTTTTGTCTTTTAGTATTTTGAATATATCATCCCATTCTGTTCTTGCTTTTACGGTTTCTGATGAAAAGTCTGATGATACTCTAATAGTCTTACAGGTGACTTGAGGCTTCTGCCTTGCAGCTTTTAAGATTCTCTCTTAGTCTTTACATTTTTCCAATTTGAATATAACATGTCTTGAAGAGGACCTTTTGGGGTTGGATATGATTGGGGATCTTTGAGCCTCTTGAGTCTGAAGATCTGCATCTCTCCTTATACTTGGGAAGTTTTCAGCTATTATTTCATTAAATATGTTTTCAATGCCCTTTCTTTTTTCCTTCCCTTCTGGAATACCGATGATTCAGATATTTGAGCACTTTAGATTATCTGTCATCTCTCTTAGATTTTCTGCAATTTTTTAAATTCTCTTTTCTTTTCTTTCTTTTTTTTTTTTTTGTCAGATGTGTTATTTGAAACAAGCTGTCTTCAAGGTCAGAAATTCTCTCTTCTGCTTGTTCTAGTCTGTTGGTTAAGCTCTCTGTTTTTTTGTTTTTTTGTTTTTCTTCCATTGAATGAATCTTTCAGCTCCACAAGCTTTGCTACATTCTTTTTCAGGGCATTTATTTCTTTGTACATTTCCTATTTCAGGTCCTGTAGACATTTTCTCATTTTGTTGTGTTGTCTAACTGCGTCTTCTTGTATCTCATTTAGTTTCCTTAGAATTGTTGCTTGAAATTCTCAGTCAGTCTATAGGCTCTGGTATTTGAGAGTTATTATCTTCCTTTGGTAGTGTTGTTCTTTCTTAGTTTTTCATATTTCTAGTATCTTATTTTTAGTCATTGTGGCAGAGGATTTCATCGTCCACTCGTTCCGCTCCAAGATGTTGTTGAGGAGCAGTTGAGGGGAGGAGGAGCGGGGAACGGGGAAGGAAATAGGGTGGGAAAAGGAGGAAGGAGGAGGGGCATGGTTCAGGCCTGTGGCACCCCCTTCATTCCTGCACAGGAGACCAGGTGGCTTCCAGCAGGGGATTGGTTATTCCTGGGCTGGGTGCAGTTGTCAGGAGGGTGTAAGCCGAAGCCTTCAGTGCCCCACCTCCCCAGCTTGGGATCCCAGAGCTCTTCCTATGTTTGCTCAGCGGTCATCACTGGGCTGATTGTGGGAACAGCATATGCAAAGGTCTGGAGGTAACGGAGAGCATAGAACTTAAAAAATTTTCTTCATTATGAAGATTTGCAACATACAGAAAAGTAGGAAGAATTTTATGTTGAATATTCATGTTTCTTTCATCCAGTTGTAACAATTATCAACTTATGACCACTCTTGCTTCTTCTCCGACCCTCCCCAGTTCCCCTCTTCCCAGGATTATTTTGAATATCCTGATATTATATCATTTAATTAACAAAAAATATAGTTTTATTTATAAATAATTTAATAGGTCTGTATGCAAAAGAAATAGTTCTTTAAAAAAACACAACACCAATATCACACTTAAATTAGCAATGATTCTTTTCTTAAGTTCTATTTTATTTTTAATTGACAAATAATAATTGCATATATTTTAAAACTACTAGATGAAAACATAGGGGAAACACTTCCGGATGGAGGACTGGGCAAAGACTTTATGAATAAGACCACAAAAGTACAAACAACAAAATAAAAAAATAACAGTGGCATTATTTCAAACTGAAAAGCTTCTGCACTGAAAAGGAAACAATCAACACAGTGGAAAGACAACCTACAGAATGTAAAAAATATTTGCAAACTATATATCCAACAAAGGATTAATTCCCAGAATACGAATGTAAAAAATATTTGCAAACTATATATCGAACAAAGGATTAATTCCCAGAATACGAATGTAAAAAATATTTGCAAACTATATATCCAACAAAGGATTAATTCCCAGAATACACAAGGAACTCAAAGAATCTCACAGTAAAAGAGAGAAAGAAAGAAAGAAAGAAAGAAAGAAAGAAAGAAAGAAAGAAAAAGAAAAGAAAAGAAAAAAATATCCAATTAAAAAATTGGCTTGGCAAAGGAGCTGAATAGACATTTTGCAAGGAAGACATATAAATGAGCAACAAGTCCATGAAAAAATGCTCAAAATCATTCAGAATCAGGGTTATGAAAATAAAAACCACCTTGAGATATAATTTCACCCTAGCTAGGCTGGTTATTATAGAAAATACAGAGAATAACAAATGATGGAGAGGATGTGGAGAAAAGGGAACTCTTCTACACTGTTAGTGGGACTGTAAATTAGTACAGCCATTATGGAAAACGTTATGGAGGTTTCACAAACAACTCCAGAAAGAACTATCATGTGATCCAGCAATCCCACTCCTGAGTATATATCCAAAGGAATAGAAATCATCATGTCAAAGGAAAACCTGCACTTCCATGTTTATCACAGCTCTATTTATAATAGCCAAAATATGGTACTGAGCTATGTATTCATCAGTGGATGACTGGATAAAGAAAATGTGGTATATATACACAATGGAATACTACTCTGCCATAAAATAGGAATGAAATTCTGCCAGAAAGGTATGCAGAAAATTATGTTAAGTGAAATAAGTTAGACAAGGAAAGAGAAATGCCATATGTTTTCATGTTTTTA
>NW_007727175.1:62603-64276 GCF_000696425.1 Galeopterus variegatus
AAAGAAAGAAAGAAAGAAAGAAAGAAAGAAAGAAAGAAAGAAAGAAAGAAAGAAAAATAAAAGAAAAGAAAAGAAAAGAAAAAGAAACCACAACAATACACTGAACTTTCAGAAGGAGAGAAAAGACCTAAAGATACCAGAGATGGGGGACAGGATGGGAGTGGGTTTGGGGATTGATAGGTCAGGTAAAGGGCATTGTACTGCATTGAAATATGTCCCCTCAAAACTCATTGAAGCTTGAATTGTGTCCTCCAAGTTTTAGGTATTAGAAGCTTAGCCCCCACTGTGACTGTTAAGAGGGTGTGAAATCCTATTATGTTGTTTGAAAGGTGGATCCTTGAAAGGGTGAATGGATTGTAGGACTGTGCAGTCATGGATGGATTAAAAATGATAGTCAGGGGTGCAGTTCTGAGGGCTTTAAAAGAAGAGGAGAGTCTGTCTTTCTCTCTCTCTGCTCTCTCTCCTTCCACCATCTTGCAATGTTAGGCTCCCGAGTCACTGTCACCACCATCAGATGGAGTTTGGACTTCTCAGCCTTGGAAACTGTAAGCAATAAATTTTGCTTTTCTTTATACATCACCCAGTTTCAGGTATTTTGTTATAAGCAACAAAAACAGACTATTACAGGCATAAAGAAAAAATACGACTTGTAATAATGAATATGCTACTAATAAATTATTAAATTTTTTAAAAAAGAAAAGAAATGGAATCAACCTAAATGTCTATTGATGAAAGACTGGATAAGGAAAATGTGGTATATGTACAGAATGGAATAGTACTCAGCCATTAAAAAGAATGAAATTCTGCCATTCACAGCAACATGGATGAGCTTGGAGAAAATCATGTTGAGTGAAATAAGCCAGGCACAGTATGAGAAATGCCACATGTCTTCACTCATAGGTGGGATCTAAGAAACAAAGAAAGAAAGAAAGACCATAATAGAATGTTGAACTTTCATAAGGAGAGAATAGGTCTATATTTACTAGAGGTGGGAAGGGGGAGGAGGAGGGGGGGATAGGCAGTAACTGGGTAAAGTACACCAAAAGTTATTATGATTTGTAATGATGAACATGCTAATAATATTGATTTGATAATCATGTATTGTACACAAATACTGATAGTTAACTCTGTACCATATAAATATGTATAAATAAAAATAATAATAAATAAACTGTATATATTTATAGAATACAAAGTGGTATTTCAATATGTGTGTACATTGTGGAATGATCCCATAATAGTAATTAGCATATTAATCATCTCAAATATTCACCATTTCTACATGGTGAGAATATTTAAAATCCTCTATTTTGGATATTTTGAAAAATACAATACATTATCATTAACTGTAGTCACCCTCCTGTGCAGTAAAACACCAGAACTCATTCCTTCTATCTAACTCTAACTTTGTACCCACTGACCACCATCTTCCCTTTCTCCATCTACCCTCTTTCTTTATCACCTTCTGATAACCACCATTCTACCACTTCTGTGAGTTCAACTTTTTTAGATTCCACGTATTAGTGAGATTATATGGTCTTTGTATTTCTGTGCCTGGCTTATTTCATGTAACATAAAGTCTTCTAGGTTCATCCATGTTGTCACAAATGACAGAATTTCCTGGTTTTTTTTCTTTATATATATATATATATATATATATATATATATATATA
>NW_007727175.1:64480-73451 GCF_000696425.1 Galeopterus variegatus
TATATATATATATATATATATATATACATGTCTCTTTATCTGTTTATTTTCCCCCCCTTTTTCCCTCCCCCCAACTACATCATATCTCTTCTCTTGTCTTATCAAGTTCAAGGAATTGTTGTGATTGTTGTGTCTTCTTATCCCTCCACCATTTATTTGTTTGTATATTTGTTTATTTATTTTTAGCTCCCACAAATAAGTGAAAACATGTGGTATTTCCTTTTCTGTGCCTGACTTATTTCACTTAATATAATTTTCTCTAAGTCCATCCATTTTGTTGCGAATGGTAGTATTTAATTCTTTTTTATAGCAGAGTAGTATTCCGTTGTGTAGATATTCCACATTTTCCTTATCCACTCATCTGATGATGGACACTTGAGCTGGTTCCAACTCTTGGCTATTGTAAATAGTGCTGCAGTAAACATGGATTTAAATTAGAAATCAATAACAAACAAAACTTTGGAGACTATGCAAACACATGGAAATTAAACAACATTCTACGTAATGACATATGTGGCCAAGAAGAAATTAAACAGGAAATCAAAAAATTTATTGAAACTAATGAAAATAATGACATATCATACCAAAACCTGTGGTATACTGCAAAAGCAGTACTAAGGGGGAAATTTATCACATTAAATGCTTACTTCAGAAGAATGGAAGTATCGCAAGTAAACAACCTAACACCTCACCTTAAAGAACTAGAAAAATAATAGCAATCCAAACGCAAAGTTAGAAGATGGAAAGAAATAATTAAGATAAGAGCAGGACTAAATGAAATAGAAACCCCAAAAATGATACAAAAGATCAAAGAAACAAAAAGTAGGGTTTTTTAAAAGATAAATAAAATTGACAAACCTTTAGCAATGCTAACTAAGAAAAGAGAGAAGACCCAAATAACAAAACTTAGAAATGAAAAAAGGTGATATTACAACTGATACCTCAGAAATACAAGGAATCACTAGAGACTACTATAAATAACTATATGCCAACAAATTTGAAAATCTGAAAGAAATGGATAAATTTCTGAACACATACAACCTACCAAAACTGAGCCAAGAAGATATAGAAAACCTGAACAGACCAATAGCAATAAGAGAGATTGAAGCTGTTATCAGAAGGTTCCCAGAAAAGAAAAGCCCAGTACTGGACAGGTTCACTGCAGAGTTCTACCAAACCTTCAAAGAGGAATTGATACCAATTCTCTTTTTATTTTAAAAGAATGAATAGTACCCCATTTTGTAGCAGTATTCCATACCATCTTTTAATGATTCAGTCATCAGTTGATGAACAATTAAATTACTTATATCTTGGATATTGTGAATAATGCTGCAATGAACATGGGAATGCAGACATCCCTTTGGCATACTGATTTCATTTCCTTTGAGTATATACCCAACCGTAGGATTGTTGGGTAATATGAAGATTCTATTTTTAGTTTTTTGATGAACCTACATACTGTTGTTCAATGTGGCTATACTAATTTATAATATTACCAACAGCATATAAGTGTACACTATAATCCACATCCTTGCCAGCATTTGTTATCTTTCATCTTTTTTATAATAGCACTCTAACAGATGTGAGTTATTATCTCACTGTGGTGTTAATTTGCATTTTTCTCATGATTAGAAATGTCGCACATTGTTTCATATGTCTGTTGGCCATTTGTATGTCTTCTTTTGAGAAATGTCTATTTAGGTCTTCTACACATTATTAAATAGGGTTATTTGTCTTCTTGTTATTGAGTAATTTGAGTTCCTTGTATATTTTGGATATTAGTCTCTTATCTGATGCATAATTTGCAAATATTTTCTACCAATCATTGTCTGGCCTATTTCACTTAACATAATTTTCTCCAAGAACATCCATGTTGCTAAGAATGGCAAAATTTCATTCTGTTATTATGGCTGGGTAGTATTCCATTGTGTATATATACCACATTATTCTTAGCCAGTCATCCATTAATGGGCATATCGGTTGCTTCCATATCTTGGCTATTGTAAATAGAGCTGCAATGAACATGGGAGGGCAGGTATCCCTTTGGTGATCATCAGATTTCCATTCCTCTGGGTATATACCCAACAGTGGGATTGTTAGAGCACATGGTAGTGCTATCTGTAGTTGTTTGAGAAACCTCCATACTATTTTCCATAATGGCTGTACTAATTTACAGTCCCACCAGCAGTGTAGAAGGGTTGCCCTTTCTCCGCATCCTCACCAGCATTTGTTATTCTTTGTCTTTTTGATTACAGCCAGTCTAACTGGGATGAGATAATATCTCAATGTGATTTTAATCTATATTTCCATGATGATTACGCTGAGCATTTTTTCAAGTACCTGTTGGCCATTTGTTTGTATTTCATGGAAAAATGTTCAGCTCTTTTGCCCATTTTTTAATTGGTGTATTTTTTTTTTAATGTGTAGTTGTTTGAGTTGTGTATTCTGTATATTAATCCCTTGTCAGATTTATAGTTTGTGAATATTTTCTCTTATTCTGTAGGTTGTTCTTTCACTCTGTTGGTTATATCGTTTGCTGTGCAGAAGCTTTTTAATTTGATATAATCCAGTTTATTTATTTTTTCTTTTGTTGTTAGTGCTTTGGGGGTCTTGCAAAGTCTTTGCCCAGCCCTATAACCTGGAGTGCTTCCTCTGTTTTCCTTTAGTAGTTTTGTAGTTTCATATCTCATACTTTAGTATGAGTCTTTAGTCCATTTTGAGCTGATTTGGGTATATGGCAAGAGGTGCAGGTTTAGTTTTATTCTGCTGCATATGGATGTCCAGTTTTCCCAGCACCATTTCCTGAATAGGCAATCTTTTCTCCAATGTGTGTTCTTGTCTTCTTTATCTAAGATCAGTTGGCTGTAAGCATGTGGGTTGATTTCTGGATTCTCTGTCCTGTTACTTTGGTCAAGTCTCTCTTTTTATGCCAGTACCATGCTGTTTCAGTCACCATAGCTTTGTAATATAATTTGAAGTCAGATAGTGTTATGCCTCCAGTTTTATTGTTTTGAACAAGATTTCTTTGGTTTTTAGGAGGCTTTTATTATTTCATATGAATGTTAGGATTTTTTTTTCCTATTTCTGTGAATAACGTCTTTGGTATTTTGATGAGGATTGCATTGAGTATGTAGTTTGCTTTGGGTGGTATGGACATTTTCACAATGTTGATTCTTGAAATCCAAGAGCATGGAATATCTTTCTACCTTTTTGTATCTTCTTTGATTTTTTTCAGCAGTGATTTGTAGTTCTCTTTGTAATAATCTTTCACCTCCTTGGTTAAATTGATTCTAGGTTTGTTTGTTTTTAATGACTATTATAAATGGGCTTACTTTCTGATTGCTTTTTCTGCTAGTTCATTGTCAGAGAATAAAGTCACTGCTTATTTCTAATGTTGATTTTGTATCCTGCAACATAACTGAAAATGTTTATCAGTTCTAAGATTTTTTTGGTCGATTCTTCAGGTTTTTCTATATATAGGATCATGTCCTCTGCAAACAGGCACAGTTTGATTTAATCTTTTCCAATATGAATGCTCTTTATTTCTTTCTCTTGTTTGATTGTTCTGGCTAGTACTTCCAGCATTACCTTAAATAGGAGGGGTGATAGTAGGCATCTTTGTCTTATTCATGTCCTTAAAAGAAAAGCTTTCTGCTTTTCCCCATTCAGGATAGCACTGGCGATTGGTTTGTTGTATATGGTTTTTATCGTGTTGAGATACTTTCCCTCTATACCTAATATGCTGAGACTCTATTACAAAGGGATGATAAATTTTGATGAATGCTTTTTCTGCATCTATTAAGATAATGATGTGTTTTTTGTCCTTGATATTGTTGATAAGTTATATCACATTTATTGACTTTTGTATGTTGAACCATCCTTGTCCCCCTGGGATGAATCTCAATTGATCATGGTGTTTAATTTTTTTTTTTTTTGATATGTTGCTGTCTTCTGATTGCTAGTGAGTTTGTTGTAGATTTTTGCATCTATGTTCATCAGAGATATTGGCCTATAGTTTTCTTTTTCCCTTTTTTTTTTGTTTTGAGTTTAGTTTGTGTGTTTTTAGTATCAAGGTGATGCTGGCTTCATGGAATGAGTTTGGGAGAGTGGCCTCTGTTTCAATTCATTGGAAAAGTTTAAAGATAATTGGTTTTAATTCCTCTTTAAAGATTTGGTAGAATTCTGCAGTAAAGCCATCTGGCCCTAGACTTTTCTTTGTTGGAAGACTGCTGATTACTGCTTCAATCTCTTTGCTTGTTATCGGTCTGTTTAGGTTTTCTATTTCTTCTTGATTTAGTCTTGGTAGTTTGTATGTGTCCAGAAATTTATCCGTTTCCTCCAGGTTTTCAATTTTTTGGTGTATAGTTGTGTATGATAGTCTGCAATTACCCTTTATATTTCTGTGGTATCATTTGCAATGTTTCCTTTTTCCTTTCTGATTTTTGTTATATGGCTCTTCTCTCTTTTTTTTTTTAACTTAGCTAATTGTTTGCCTATTTCATTTATCTTTTCAAAAAAAAAGACTTTTTCATTCATTCATCTTTTGTATAACATTTTGGGTCTCTATTTCATTTAGTTCTGCTCTGGTTTAGTTAGTTATTTCTGTGTGCTACATTTATGATCGGATTGCTCTTGTTTTTCTAGTTCTTTGAAGTGTAGTATTGGATTGTTTATTTGAAGTCTTTATTCTTTTGATGTAAGCATTATTGCAATAAACTTCCTGCTTATAATACAGGTTTTGCTGTATTACACAGGTTTGGTATAATGTGTCTTTATTTTCATTAGTTTCCTAAATTTTTTTGATTTCCTGCTTAATTTTTTCTTGGACCCATAGGTCATTCAGGAGCATATAGTTTAATTTCCATGTATTTGTATAGCTTCCAAACTTTTGCTTGTTATGGATTTCCAGTTTTAATCCATGGTGGTCTGAAAAGATACTTGGAATGTTTTCAATTTTAAAAAATTTTTGAGGCTTTATTTGTGGCCTAATATGTGGTCTATCCTGGAGAATGTTTTATGTGCTGATGAGAAGAATGAATATTCTGTAGTTGGTGGATGAAATGTTCTGTAGATATCTCCCATGTTCAATTGGTCTAAGGTATACTTTAAATCCTGTGTTTCTCTTTTGATTTGTTGCCTAGATGATCTGTACAATGCTGAAAGAGTGTTGTTCAGGTTCCCCACTATTATTATATTGGGGTCTATCTCTTTCTTTTGGTGTAATCATGTTTGTTTTATATATCTATGTGCTCTGGTATTGGGTGCATATGTACTTACGATTGTTATGTTTTCTTCCTGGAGAGATCCTTTTATCATTATATGGTGGTCTTCTTTGTCTCTTTTTATGATTTTTTTTTTGTTTAAATTCTATTTTACCTGATATAAGAATAGATACTCCTTCTCATTTTGGGTTTCCATTTGCTTGGTATATCTTTTTCCATTCTTTCACTTTTAGTCTGTGTGTGTCTTTATAGGTTAGGTAAGTCTCTTGAAGACAGCATATATTTGGGTCTAGTTTTTAATACAATCGATCAGTCTGTGTCTTTTGAATTGGGAATTTAACCCTTTTACAGTTAGGATTGTTATTGAAAGGTATTGCTTTACTCCTGTCATTTTATTGCTTTTTGTTTAGATGTTTTAAATACCTTTTGTTCCTTTCTTCCCCTTTTATTATTTGTCTTTGATGTTTGTTGGGTTTTTTGAGTTGTTACAGTTTCTTTTTCTTTCTCATTTGAATTTTTTTATGGGTGGTTTTTCTTCTTTTTTTGTGCATTCACAATAGTGATTATTATTATTCAGATTCCAAATGAAGGACTCCCTCGAGAATTACTTGCAGGGCTGGTCCTGTGATGGTGAATTCCCACAGTTTTAGTTTGTTTGGGAAATACACTATTTTCCCTCATTGCTGAAGGTTAAGCCTTGCTTGGTGTAGCATTCTTGGCTGGTAATTTTTTTATTTTAGTATTTTGAATGTGTCGTTCCATTTTCTTCTAAACTGTAGAGTTCAGTTTAGAGGTCTGCTGTTAGTCAGATGGGGGCTCCCTTATACATGGCTTGATGCTTTTCTCTTGATGCTTTTAGAATTATCTCCTTGTCCTTGAGCCTTGCCAGTTTCACTAGAATGTGTCTTTGAGAGGATCTTTTTTAATTGATAGGTTTGGGATCTTTGAACTTCCTGGATCTGAAGTACCATGTCTTTCCCTATACCTGGGAAGTTTTCCATTATTATTTCATTGTATAGCATTCCATGCATTTTTTCTTTTTCTTCCCCTTCTGGAATACCCATGATTCTGATTTTTGTGTGCTTCAGGTTGTCTGCTAGCTCTCTTAGACTTTCTTCGCCTTTTTAAATTTCTTTTTGTTGTTGTTGTCTGCTTGGATTATTTCATAAAGACCATCTTTGGGATCAGAAATGCTTTTTTCTTTTTTTTCTTTTTGTCTTTTGTCTTTTTCCGTGTCCGGCAACGGATCACAACCCTCAGTGTTGCCCCCGTACCGGACCGGGGACCAGCAACGGGATTGCAACCCTCGGTATTGCCCCTGCGCCTCACTCAGCCAGTGAGCGGGAACCGGTCCGTATGTGGGATCCGAACCCTCGGGCAGGAGCACCGCCGTGCTTCCCAAGTGGCGCACTATCCAGTGCGCCACCGGGCTGGCCCCAGAAATGCTTTTTTCTGCTTGCCCTAATCTGCTGCTTAAGTTCTCAGTTTTGTTTTTTTATTTCATTGAATGAATCCTTCACTTCCAGGAGTTCTGCTACATTCTTTATTAAGATATTAATTTTTTAGTAAGTTTACTCCTTCATATCTTGGACATTTTTTCTCATGTCATTGTGTTCTCTAATCGAGTCTTCATTTATCTCTTTGAGTTTTCTGATGATCATTGCCCTTAATTCCTTTTCATTCATTTCAAGGGTTTTTTGCACTATGTTGTCTGTTACCTGAGAATTACTGTACTCCTTTGTTGGTGTCATATTTTCTTGTTTATTTTCATTTCTAGTATCTCTATGCCTATGTCAGGTCATCTGGTAGAGCAGTTGTTTCTTCTATTTCTCTGGAGTGGGCTTTGAGGAGAAAGATTTCCTCCTCTAATTGTAGGCTCCTGGTGACTCTTCTTGTTTCAGTGCAGTTGGGTGTGCAGTGGGCTGCTTGCAGGGTGGCTCTGTGTGTTTCTGTGGCAGTGAGTCATCCTTGTGGTGGCAGTTGGTGAGGAGGTGGCTGTGGTGGACCACTTTCACAGAATCAGTGTTTGTAGTATGCTCTTGCCTTCTTTCAGGTAGTGGGGGGCTGCCCAGGGCTTCTGCCTTGGTCCCTGGTCATGGGAAGCTCTCTTGGCTTCTGCCCCTGTGGTGTGAGGGCTTCCCTGGGATTCTGCCTAGGTCCCTGGTCATGTAGTCATGGAAAGGTCTCTTGTCTTCTGCTCATGCAGTGAGAGGGATGCCCATAACTTTTGCCTGTGTCCCTGGTCACATAATTTCCCCTTTAATTTCTTCTTTGGTTGTAAAGTTGTTCAGGAACATATTGTTTAATTTTCACATATTTGTTAATTTTCTATGATTTCTCTTATTACTGGTTTCTAGTTTTATTCTGTTGTGGCTGGAGAAGAAGCTTGATCTTAATTTTAAGATTTGGTTTGTGGCCTAACAAATGATCTATCCTGGGGAATGTCATATCTACACTAGAGAATTATGAATATTCTGTTGTTTTTGTAGAATGCTCTCTATATGTCTGTTAGGCCCATTTAATCTAAAATGTAGTTTAAGCCCAATGTCTCCTTATTGGTTTTCTGGCTAAATGAACTATCTACTGCTTAATGTGAGGGTAATGATATTTCCTGCTATTATTTTGTTGCAGTCTATATATCTCTTCAGATCTCTTAACATTTGCTATATTCAAGTGTTCTGTTGTTTGGTGCATGCATATTTACAATTGTTATAACCTCCTAGTGAATTAATCCTATATCATTATATAATGACTTGCTTTGTCTCTTTTTTACAGCTTTTGATCTAAACTCTATTTTGTTCCTCTCTTGCTTTCTTCTTTTGTGGTTTGATGGCTTTATGTAGTAGTATGCTTTGGATTTTTTCTTTTTCTTTTTGTATATCTATTACAGACTTCTGCATTGTGGTCACCCTGAGGCATACATAAAACATTTTATGCTTGTAACAGGCTATGTTAAGTAGGTAACAACTTGATTTTCATTGCATGCACAAACTCTACACTTTTTTTCCCTTTCCTCTCACATTTTGTTTTTGATGTCACACTTTACATTTTTTGTAATAAGTATCCCTTAATAAATAATTGTATTTTTAGTTTTTTTAAATAATTTTGTCTTTTAAACTTTATAGTAGAGAAATAATTTGTTTACCTATTGTCATTACAGTATGAGTGTTTTTGGATTTGAACATGTACTTACTTTTACCAGTGAATTTTATACTTTCATATGTTTTCATATTGCTAATTAGTACTCTCTTCCTTCATCTTAAATAACTACCTTTACCGTTTTTTTAAGGCAGGTCTAGTGGTGATAAACTCTGTTTTCAGTATGGAGGTTCCTCAAACAGCTATAGATAGAACTGCTATAAGATCCAGCAATCCCCCTGCTGGGTATATATCCGAAGGAATGGAAATAATCATGTCAATGAGATACCTGCACCCCTATGTTTATCACCACTCCACTTAGTCATCATTAGAAGACTGGATAATGAAAACGTGGTATATATACTCAATGGGATACTACTCTGCCATAAAAAAGAATGAAATACTGCCATTTGCAGCCCCATGGGTGGACTTAGAGAAAATTATGTTAAGTGAAATAAGACAGACACAGAAAAAGAAATACTGCATGCCTTCATTCATGAGTGGGAGCTAAAAGATGAAAGAAAGATAGAAAGAACGAAAGAGAGAGAGAGAGAGAGAGAGAGAGAGAGAGAGAGAGAGAGAGAGAGAGAGAGAGAGAGAGAGAGAGAGAG
>NW_007727175.1:73592-87798 GCF_000696425.1 Galeopterus variegatus
AGAGAGAAAGAAAGAAAGAAAGAAAGAAAGAAAGAAAGAAAGAAAGAAAGAAAGAAAAGAATGAAAGAAAGAATGAAAGAAAAAGAAAGATACAATAATAATCACAGTAATGTGTTGAACTTTCAAAAGGAAAGAACAGACTGAGGTTACCAGAAGTGGGCAAGGGGGAGGTGTGGGGAGTAAGGGAGGAATTGACAAAGGGCCACAAAATGATTGCATTGTATAATGTTGAATATACTAATTATCCTGATTTGAGCATGACGTATTGCACAAGATATTTATATTCAACTTTGTATCTCACAGGTGTGTACAATCAACTATATTACAATAAAGAAAAAACAATTAAAGAAACCTCTCAGTTTTTGTTTGTCTAAGAGTCTTTATAATCCCTTCATTTTTGAAAGACAGAATTATTGCATGTAGTATCCTAGGTTGGAAGGCTTTTTTGTTGTTGTTTTTTTTTTCTTTGAGGATTTAAATATATCATCCCACCCTCTTCTGTCCTGCAGTGTTCCTGCTGAGAACTCCACTGATAGTATTATAGGGGTTTTCATAATTGTAACAATTCACTTTTCCCTCGACACTTTCAACACTCTGGCTTTGTCTTTAATTTTTGACAATTGGATTATGATGTGACTTCATTGGGTCTCTTTGGATTATCTTGTTTGATGTCCTTTGTGCTTCCTGGATCTGACATTCTATTTCTCTCTTCAGGTTTGGGAAGTTTTCTGCCATTATTTCTTTGAGTGCTTGTATGTTTTCTGTCCCTTTCTTTTTGTCTTCCCTTTCTGGCACACTGATAATGTGTAAGTTGTTCTACTTGATGATGCCCTACAGGTCTCTTAAGCTATCTTAACTCTTTATTTTTCTCCTCAGATTAGATGATTTCCATTGAGCTGTCTTCAAATTCACTGATTCTTTCTTCTGCTTTATCCAGTCTGCTGCTGAACTCCTATTTTGAACTTTTCAGTTCAGGTATAGTGTTCTTCAGATCTGTAACTTATGTTTGGCACTTTTTCATACTTTATATATCTTTGTTGAAGTTCTCAGTTTGTTCTTTTAGTGCTTTCTTGACCTCAGTGAGCATCTTTATGGACATTATTTTAAATTTCCTGTCAATTAATTCACACATCTCCACTTCACTTGGGTTGGTTTCTGGAAGTTTGTATTCTTAATTTATTTGAAACATGAGTGTACTTCAAATAGTTCATGGAAAGAATTGAATTATTTTGCAATTCTATTTTCCCACAAACTTTTTGAAGTATCTTCATATATTCCTGTTTCTTTATTTTTCTTGATTCTCTATGTTAGTTTCTGCATATTAGAAAGACCACTATCTCTGTCAGTCTTGTCAGACTGATCTCACATAGGAGAAGGATCTCACCAATCCACCCAGCCAAAAATTGTAGGGTGCCTCTCAAATCTTTGTTTTTACAGACTGATGTCTCTGCTTTTGGTGCCCCCCCGGAGCTTAGGATGTGCCACATTCTGTTATTACCCTGAGATTTATGAGGTAAGAGAGAAACTCTCTAGATGTAGCTTGAAAAGTTGGGGTGTTGGATATGTTTCATTTCCTTCTGTCTTCATGGTGAATTTATTTTTCACTCTCTCTGCACTAAACTAGGGAAATAATTTGAGGCAAAGTCTTGTACTTACATTCAGGCTTCATCCTCTTATCTTGGGGAGATAGCTGCTGAAAGTGGGTCCATTGCACATCTACCTTTTTGTTTTGTATGGTCTAAGGCCACTCAGGAATGCAAAACTCTGCAGATTCCTAGAACTGAGTCAGTAAGGAGACAATCCCTTGAGTGGGAGTTGTAGAAGTGGCACTTTGTGTGTGGCCAAACTCCTTTGAGGAAGAATGGGTAGGCTTGGATTTATCACTGGGGTGAGCCAGAGGGAAGTCTTGGGAAGTGTTGAGCTGTGGTTTTGGCTAATGAAGAGCTATTGTTTGTTTATCCTGTTAGCTCCCTGATGAAAGTTATTTAGAAGCCAGGCCGTCAAGTAGCCATGAAAGTGTATGCTGTAAGTTCCTTCTGAGAAAGAATAAAAGATGCATGCGCATACTCCTTTACTGCACTGTTCCAAGGGGGTGTAGCCCCTGGAAGTGTTTACCTGCCAATTTAAAACCACCTCTTTGTTCTGTGACTTAGGGAGACTAGCATATGCTTAGTCACTTCTGCATCCAGAGCTAAGAGGTTTAAAATGAAGTTCTTTGGAAGGTAGCTGTAAAAGTTATGGTGCTTGATGTGTAAACAAACTCCTCCTAGGCTGGTAGTAGGTTAACATTTGTCTCTTTTTAACTCTCCAATGTATGTTAGTTAGAAGCCAGGCTGACAATTAGCCTCTGGCAGTGTCTGTGTCATAAAATCCTTCCAGGGGGTGGCAGTGGGATAAGAGGGAGCTGCATTTTTTAAGCCCCCTCTCTGTACTGTTTCTGGGGAAGGAAGCCCCTTGGAAGTACTTGAGTGCCCGTAGCTAACTGCCACTTATTTTTTTTCCTGTGAGCTAGAGAGAGTCACATGTCGCTCCACTCCCAGAGTTGGTGAATTAAGAGCCAAAACCGGGGGGGAATCTTAGAGTTAGGGCACTATTTGTGAGGTCCAAATCCTCCTATCCACAGGAAGAAGCTCGGTGTTGGGGATTTTTTTTTTCAACTCTGTGGTGTATTGCCTGGGGTGATGGTCCATGCTTCAGTGTCTTAGCTTTCTCTACCTGGTTGATGTGTATGCTTTCTCAGTTGTCTGGTGGATAAGAGTCTCTCAACTGGTCTCTGACTTTCTCTCAGAGAGATCTGATCCATGAATAAGTATTTATTTGGTGTGTCTATGGGTGGAACTTCTTATTCTGGCATGTTACTGACATCATCAAGCAATGTTTCATTATTATCAGATATTCACTATTTAATCTCCCAGTTGTCTTACAATGTTATTAAATTCAAAAAATCACTTTTGTTATTTTGTATATTTTCAAACATATGCAAAACTCAAAAGAATAGTATAATAAACCTCAATGTACCTTTCACCCAGCTTGAACAATTATCAACTCATGGTTACTCTAGTTTCATCTGCTATCCCCCTCTTCCGCTGACTTTAAGTTATTTTAAAGTCAGTCCCAGACATCTATATATACATTAGTATGGTAGAGAAAATTACTTTTTAGGAATGAAAGAATTTAGGTTTTGATGAAGTTGAAGAGATAACCAGGGACTGGATTCTGTCAGGCCTGGTAACACCATGTTAAGGTTTTAAGTATAAGGGAAAGATCACTAGATTTGCATTTATAAAAATTATTCTATCTCCATAGCCGAAAATGTATTGGAGGAGGAGACTCAAGACTTGAGGCAGGAAACCAAGTTAAGTTATTGTGGCAGTGGCTGAGGTGAAAGATAATTGCATTTTAAACCAGGGGTAGCAGACAGGATGGAGAGAAGTAAACCAAACCTAGAAATATTTGAGAGAAATAACTTACAGGGCTTGATGACTGAGCAGACATGAGAAGTAAGAGAACAAAAAGTGCTAAGTCAAGAATGACTCGCAGGTGTCTGGTTTTAACATCTAGGTTGGTGTTACAATTTACTGAGGTAGGGATTGTGCACTACGAAGCAGGTTTGTGGGAGGCAGCGGAAGTGATGATGGATGCAAAAAATGGAACCTTGAGTCCTGAGTGTTTGTGGGACTCTTAAGTAGGAATGCCTGATATTTATGTCTTGAAGCCCTGGACTTAGTGGTGGGGATACAGATTAAGGAGTCCTCAGCATGATACAAGAAACCATGGCAGTAGATGAGCTTGAGTGGATGAGATGAGTAGAGGATAAATAGTAAGAGAAAGGGATCTAGAACAGAGCTAGCATTTAAAAGCAACCTGCAAGGAGGGGGAGTAGAAGGAAAACCAATATTGCACAATTTCACAGAAGGCTGTGGGCAAGAGTGTTTTTAGAGGTAAAGAATTATTGACAATGTTAAATTTGGAAGGTATTGACTAAGCAGCATTCATTGAATTTAGCAGTAAGGGTTCTATCAGTGACCTAGGTGAGAACAGTTTCAGTAAACTGGTGGTGATGGAAGAGAATGAAGCAATGAGTGTTGTGGGCTGAGGAATAAATGGAAGGTGAGGAAATGCTGTAGACTACTCTTCTGAGAAGCTTGCCTGTGAAAGTGAGGAGAGAAGGACAAAAAGATGTGCGTGTTCTTTTCAGGTGCTGCACATTTGAACATGCTTAAATGGTGGAAAGAATCAGTTAGAGAAAGAGAGATTGAAGATCAAAGATAGAAAAAACAATGTCAGGGGTCCATAAACTTTTTTGGTATTAAGCCAGATAATAAACAGTCTTGGCTTTACAGGCCATTCAGTCTCTGCTTCAATTACCCCCCTCTATCATTTTTAGCCCCAAAGCAGCCATAGACCACATGTAAATTAATTAGCAAGACTATGTTCCAATAAAACTTTATTTATAGACAATGAAATTTAAATTTTATAAAATTTTCACATCACAAAATATTGTTATTTTTGATTGTTTTCAACCACTGAAAAACGCAAAACTTATTCTTAGCTTGTGGGCCTTAATGAAAGAGATATCAATCAGATTTATCCTGTGGACCTTTGTTTCAGACCTTTTAGGCAGTAGAAAGAGAGGATGGGAGTGGGAAGAGGAGTCAGTCTTAGCAGGGGGAACACTTCTCAGTCATGGTAAATAGCTCAAACTGTATAGAAGGTTAGAAAATGAAAAGAAAAAATTCTTTCCCCCCACCTAGTCATTGTTAATACTAGCCAACTTTCAACTATATCTTATGTATACTTATAGTATTTTCTTTGTATGTACAAGCAGATATGCCTGAATGTGTGCATGTATGTGTATATGTAGACCTGGGTTTGTTTTTCTTGATGCTAATATGATCTTACTAAATGTAATGTTCTGCAATTTGCTTTTTTACTTAGTAAATTCTACAAAACTTTCTGGATAGCCCTATCTCATGTTTTAATGATTGCATAGGATTTTGTCATACAAATATGTGCTCTTACTTATATAACTACTCATGGATCTTTGGATATTATATATTTTTGTGATGACAGATTATGCAATGATTATATTTGTGTGTGTGTGTATATATGTATATTTGTGGGCACATCTGTAGGATAAATTCTTTGAACTGGAATTTATGAATTAGTGTGCACATATATTTAATATTCTTGTTGACAATCTCAAATTTTTCCTTAAAACTTTGTACCAGTGTCAGTCGATTATTCTTGAGAATGAATGATTTTCAATATTCTCATTATCATTATGTATTATCAAACTTTTTTTATCCTTGTCAATTTGATAGGTGAAAAATGTTCTTTGTTTTACGTTGCTCTTTATTTGGTTTATTGCCTATGTGTGTGTGTGCGTGCATTCGTGGGACACTTAAGTAGGAATGTATATATTTGAGGACTGCCTGTTGGGTCCTTTGCACATTTTTCTATTGAGTTTTTTTTTTTTTTTTTTCTTTTTCTTCTCTGAGTTATAAGAACTCATTGTATAAAGGAACCCTATTAATTTTCTTTTATGGCTTTGGGATTTTGTCTTCCCTGCTCCAAGAATTTTAAAACATTTCACATGTTTTCTCTTAGTGCCTTTATTTGCATTCATTTACAAAATTGATTCTTTGATTCATGTAAAATCGATTTTGATGTAAAAACAGAGGTAAGGATTTAGTTTTGGTTTATTTTTTTTTTTTTAATTTTTAAAATGGTTAGTCATTTGTCCCAACATTTGTTGAATAATCTATCTTTCTCCTTTGTATTGGGTCTATTTCTGGGCTCTGTTCAACTGATTTTTTTCTGTCTATTTTTTTGCTGGTACCATTTTTTAAAAATTGCTGTAACTTTATAAAGTAATATGTATGATAGGACCAATCTCTCTTCATTACTTTTCTTTTTCAGAACTTATCCAGATATTCTGCATGTTTCATTTTCCAAGAGAACTTTAGTATCATTTTGTCAAGTTCTTTTAAAAAATTATGTCTTTTAAAATGGTTATATCATTCAATGTATAGATGAATTTAAGAATAAAAACAATTTTGAGGCTTTGATCTTAGAAGAAGGTGTGTCTTCCCAAATTTTCAAGTCTTCATTTATGTTTCCTTGGTTGATTCTTAAAGTTTTCTTTATATAGGTACAAATGTTTATCTTTTATATATCATGGGGAAAAAGGTAAAAAAATTCAGATCCTGAATTCTTTAATTATTCGTATCTGATCTAGACAGTTCTGTCATAAGCTATCTATAACAGTTACATCATCCTTGTGTGACTGAAATAAATGGTGTGTGTTGAGAAATTATTTCTAGGGTACATACACATAGAGCCTGGCCTTTGGTTTGTAGCTATAATTGTTTGCAGATGATGGTGTTATTTACACATTTGCCTATTAGTTTAACATTTTGTCCAGTACTGATGTTTGGTTGGACCCAGTCCATTGCTAGCATAATATATGGAAAAAGCACTTATTAACAATGGCCTTTGGGGCAAGTCAGTTACCCTTCTCTCTTGGCTCCAGCTTCCTCATCTGTAAAGTATTCTGTTTTGCATTCAAGGATGTTGTGAGGATCACATAAGTTAATATAGGTAGATGAATTTGATAAACAAAGGCATGATACCAATGCCAGGAATTCTTATGAATTGTATTAAATACATGCATGTTTGTTCCCTGTGCAGCTGTCATTTTCCAGAAATTCATAACTATTCTGCATCATTTGAAGTTGTACTTCAATGTGTCTTTAAAGTGTTTTCTTTTTTTCAAATCATTCTCATTAACCCCACTTCAGCTCAGCCCTCAGATACTGATTACTCCACTTGCTGCTACCCACTTTTTCACCACCCACTCACAGTTTAAACCCTGCAATCTAGCTTTAATTTCCATCTCCTCATGGAAATGGCTCTCTCAGAGGTGAACTGTGACATCCTAATAACCAAATACAGCAGCCTTTTTGCTGCCTTCTTTTCCCTTGATATCTGTTGCATCTGACATTGCTGATCACCCTCTCTCTTCAAACTTTCTTCTGCCTGGCTTTGTTATACTGAACCTTTGTAGCTCTGTTATTTTCCTTAGTGCTCTGTCTCTGTCTCTGAGATGGGAATGTTTCTTATTTTAGTCATTTGCCACGAGTCTTGGGTACCCCACCATTACCTAAAATTCAACGTCTCACTACCCCCATACCACTACCTACCTATCTCAGTTAATGACATTGATCTTTTACCAGTTACTCAGATTTGTAATCTTAAAGTTGAAACCTCCTTTTCCGTTGCCTCTTATAACCTACTAATCATTCAGTTCTGTGAATTGTTCCTTCATATTCTTTTTTCTTAAAAATTTTATTATGTAATATGTAAGGTATACAAAGAAGTATGAAGAATAATGAAGAAACACATAGCTCCCAGCTTAAGAAATGTAACATTACTACAAACAGTTGACTCTGATTTCACCTCCTACTTTCCTTACTAGAGGTAACTGTTATCCTGAATTTGGTGTACATCATTCCCATGAATTTATTTATTCTCTTACAATCTAGAAACATATATCCAAAATATACGGTATTACTTTGCATGTCTATAAATGTTATATAGATTACATCATATTACATGCATTCTTCTGCAACTTGCTTTTTATAAACACATTATTTTTGTAAAATTCGTCTATGTCGATGTGTGTGTATGTGTGTGTGTGTGTGTGTGTGTGTGTGTGTGTGTGTGTATAAAACAGAACTCTTGTTATTCCTCTTCACTGCTATATAATATTTCTTTGTTTGATCTTTCACAGTTATTCTCTTGTTCATAGCCATTTGTGTTGTTTTTGACTTTCTGCTATTACGATACCACTTCTGTATATGGGTAGAGATTCTTTGGGGTCTATACCTAAGAATTGAATTGTTGGATTGTACAGTATGTAAACTTGCAACCTAACTAGATTTTACCAGACATTGTCCAAAGTGGTTATACCAATTTACTATACTGCCAGCAGTGATTAAAAGTTTTTTATTGTTTCATGTCCTTGTCAATATTTTATATTGTCATTTTGGTGTGTTTTTGTGTGTTGTTTTTTAAAATTCACCTTCATATATAGATAAAAGTAGGGATAATAGTATAATGCACTTCTACATAGAAATTACACAGTTTCATCAATTATCAGTTAACTACCATTTCAATGACATATTTAAAAGCAAATCCCAGACAACATACCTTTATTCTATAGATATTTCAATATCTCTAAAAGATAATAAACTTAAAATAAATAGCCGTAATGCCATTACCAAAGTGAAAATTTTAATTATAACTCCTTAATGTTAGAAGGTAGTCATTATTCAGATTTTCCTAATTAACTCAATTTTAAAATAGTTTTTATGATCAAGTCAAGTTCAAAAGAAGGTGCATTTGTTTGATTTGCCTCTTGACTCTTAAATTTGTAGTCTCCCCTCCCTGCTTTTTTTAAAATTAATTTTTTAAAGAAACCAAGTCTTTTGCAGGATTTTAAACATTCTGTATTTTGCTGATTGCCATTTTACATGTTTTCTTTTTTTTTCTCTTTTTTTAGGTAAGGAGAAACTTTATTTAAAAGGAATATTGTAATAGGAATAATGCTCTGATTTCAAAAATATTCAAGTGTCTCAACATCACACAGAAATAGGCTTTTATTTTTATGAAGAGGTTAAGAAGTGTCAGCAGGAAACTTATGGGTTAGAGGAATGAGGTGGGAAACAGCAGGTGGCAAAGTAAAGGTGCTTCAACAAGAAAACGTTGCTCTTTGTGGTCAGAGTCTCAAAATGAGCTATTAAGGGGGGCTGTTTTACATGTTAGTGCTTTAGTTCTTGCTTAAACTTTCACACAAACCACTGTTTAGGGGCCTGCAGGGAGGAGAAAAGCCTGACAA
Source organism: Galeopterus variegatus (assembly GCF_000696425.1). NCBI lineage: Eukaryota > Metazoa > Chordata > Mammalia > Dermoptera > Cynocephalidae > Galeopterus > Galeopterus variegatus. The sequence continues at coordinate 82,495 of NW_007727175.1, forward strand.
AAGTTTGGCCAGCCAAAGCAGAGTAAGAAATGGGCAACTGTGAATGTACAGCCAAGTTTTTCCTTGTTTTTAGCGTTGAGTAATGTTTGTTTACTTTTTCACCAGCTTAAGCATACCTGAATTGTTGCCAGTTTTTTTGCAATAAGTCAGGCTGCTATAAATATTCATGTACAGAAAACATGTAAACACAAGTTTTCATTTTCCTTGTATAAATGCCTAGGAGAAAGCAGAAAGAGGAATTAAAGAACCAGAGTTCAAAACCAAGCAGGGAAAAACATGGCCTGGGTACAAAGACCAGAGCATATGGTAAATTTATGTTTACTGTAATGAACTGCTAAACTGTTTTCCAAAGTGGATATACTATTTTGCATTTGCAATGCACTTTTCTTCTGTCTGGCCCATGAATTGGTAACTTAGACTTAGAAGCTTGGTCATATTTAAGTTTAATTTTTTTGAGACAATTTAGGAGGTAGTATTATGTTTCTTTATCAGGAGTCATAATACCTGGTTGTCTTTCCTTTGGTGATTAGTAGGTTCAGGTGTTTTGTTGGACTTGTATATTTTTGCCAAACTTACAGGTGTGAAATGGAATCTGATTGTGTTTTTTTCTTTTTTTTATTGAAGCATAATTGATTATACATATTTTGGGGGTACAGCATTGACTACCATCACTCGTGTACAATATGTGATGATCAAATCAATATTATTAGCATATTCATTATTACAAATCATAATTATTGTTTATGCCCAATACCCAATCTCTCCTCAACCTCCCTCTCCCCCCACCTCTAGTAAATTAGATTTGTTCTCTCCTGAAAGGTAATGTAATATCTCTTGAATCATTTTACTCCCTTTGCATTCTTCCCCCATTACCTTTATCACCTTAACGTTAGTGTATTGACCTGGCATTATAATTGGTTTTAGGGTGTCCAATGTACCTGATTAAAATTACACTTTTATGACAATAAAAATGCTAAAAGTATATTAGTTAAATAGGTATTTAAATAAAATTATACTTTTATCACACTTTTTTTCTGCCATAAAAGCCTTAGGGACTCCCCACTGTGAATGACCTATGGAAGTTGGAAAGCCCTGGGTTGGTATTCAAAGCCCTTCAAATCTGTCTTCAACCTTACATATCAAACACACTCTGCTTCTCTCTACCGCCCCCTCCAAGTTCCTAGTACTTTTTGAGTTCTGTGGCTTTGTTTATTTCATCTTCTCCCTCCAAATGCCTTTCGTCTCTTCTCCATTTCTATCTCTAAATCCTAGTCCCAAATTTAGCCCCACCCCCTTTAAAAACTTTTTCTAGCAGTGACAATCCACAGTATTCTGACTCATTTATCTGGTTTCCATTGATTGACTTTATTCAGAAAATGTTGCTATATACTATGAATTGGGGGTGATAAGCCATTGCCTTTCCATAGGATCACTTGTTAATTCATTTGGTCACTAAGGTAATTTTTATTAAGCACTCACTATTTGTCAGACACCATGCTTAGGTTTGAATTACAGTCCAAGATAGAAGAAAGACAGTTTGATAGGTTATTAAAAAATTGTTAGTGTCTTGACAAAGGAAGGCAAGATTACTCATCTACTGACCATCACAAAGGCATGGCCCTGGAGTGACCATGAAAATGAGAGCATCCCAGAAACCCACACGTTAGAGAAAAACATTGTCTAGTCTGAGAAGCATGGGATTTGTAGTAAGAAAGATCAGGGTTTGTATCCTGGCTTGCTCCTGAGCTGTGTGACCTTGGGCAAGTCACTTGACTTTTCTGAGCCTCTGGTTCCTTATCTGTAAAGTGAAAACAATAATGCTTAAATGACTGGAATATTGTTAGGAATAAATAAGCCGGCATTTGTGTGAACTCTTAGCACCGTGCTCAGCATGTTAGAAACCCTCAATTAATGTTCTTGTCATTCCCATCTTCCTTACAGTGAAATTTTATAAAAGTATCAGGTACTTTTATGAAAATAAAAAGCCATGGGCAGTACCCTGGCATAGCTGATCTAACTGCTTTATCTAAGAACCCTCTGATGAGCTTTCCCTTAGCAGTTCTTAAAAAGAAGGCCTCTGGGAAAAGATGGAGGGATGCAGGGAAGAAGGGGTTGTCCCCCAGAAACTATACCTCTGAAGCCATAGCTCTCCCTTTTCACTCCCTGCCACCACTTCTGACCAGCAGACTCCATCATGCCTTGAAAAGGTTGCTCTGCATTGCTTTGATATGTGACTGTCCTGGGCTCACTCTGGGAAAACTCTTCGGTTTTGAACTCTGGTTCTTTAATTCATCTTACTGCCCAGTCCTCCAAGGCAGTGGGTCTCAAATTTGAGCAGGCACTAGAATCCCTTGGAGGGTTATAAAGACACCAAGTTTCTGTTCAGTAAATCTTGGAGGAAGCCCAAGAATTTGGATTTCTAACCAGTCCCCAGGTGATGCTGATGCTGCTGGTCTAAAGACCACACTTTGAGGATCACCGCTCTAAGGAACTCTTGCCCTGAAGCTCACCCCCTGCCAGCTCACTTGCATCTGCAGACTGACCCTTGAGCTCCCAACTCCCCTGGCCTCTTTCATCCAATGTAAAAAATATTTTTTCTTCAGCCTCCTGGTACTTCATTCATGTGGACTCTCCTGAGAGTCCTTCCAACATCTATTTGCTCACTTCCTTTGCCCCAGATCCTTCCTGCCTGCTTGGGTGACCCTCCCTTTTTCCTTCCTATCCAGTTAACATGTCTTTCTTTCTGGCTGCCTGCTTCGAGCAGCTCTATAAATGGCACCAGCTCCTCCTTCCAACTCTCCTCTACTTTCTCATTTGGCTTCTTGATGGTGGGCTGTGGGCATAGACAAGCCTGGTTTGAATCTTAGCTTTACCTCTTCATAAAATGTGTGATCTTGGGAAAGTCACTTGAGTTTTCTGAGCCTCAGTTTTGTCCTTTATAAACTAGGCTGTGAAAATAAAATGGAAGAAAGTCTACAGAATGGCTCAGTACAGGACTTATCACATAATAATTCATCAGTAAATGTTAGTCTCTTTTTCTTTTCCTCCCCTGGTCTCCTCATACTCGTCTATCCCCACCCACACTAAGGAGCTCACTGTATGTAAGAAGGATAAAATAATGCACAAATAAAGTGTTTCCTTAGTATAAAAGGACGTGGTAAGTGAGGGAATAAAAGACCATACGAAGTGCTACAACATTTCAGAGGAGGGAGAGGTCATTTTCGATGGGTGGGTGTCAGAATAAGCTTCATGAATAACTGAATGACATTATTATCACCTTAAGTCACATTTCTTAAGCTAGCAACCTGAATATGATCTGAGATTGCTCCCTTCTCTTTCACTCTCCACACCCATTTTATTGGAAAATTCTGTCATATTTATATTCTAAATATCTTTGAATCCACCTATTCTCTCCATCTCCATTGCCAAAGCCTTGGTCTTAGCCACAATAATCTCTTTATTGAACCGCTGTAATACCCACCTCATGATTCATTCTGACTCCACTCTTGTCCCCCATAATCTGATCTTCAAATAACAGCAAAAACTGTTTTCCCCAAAACACAAACATGGTTGTAAATCCTTGCTTAAAATCCTCCAAAAGTGTTTGCACCTTACTGACTGAAACTGGAATAATAGATTTGCAGGGTCTTTGGGTAAGAATGGCATTCAAACTGATAAGATGTTCATTTCTTGTTTGTGTGAGTGCACATATGGAAATATTTCCAAGATATGTCATTAAGTTGTGATTGCAGACAGACAGATAGATAGATAGATAGATAGATGATAGATAGATAGACAGATAGATAGATATCTTTCTACATATACTTCTATGGGGGATAAGAAATTCTTCTTTTACAAATATAAAAATATTCTTAACAATGGCTTTCTTTGGGGAGAGTGGTATGGTTGAGGGAGAGTATATTTTCATTTTTCATTTTAAACTGTTTAGATTTCCAAATCTCATGTGTTAACGATTTAATTATTTAATGTTTTCATTATTAGCATATTCATCACTACTAATCATAATTTTTCTACATGCCCTCCACCAGACCTATCACTCCCCAACCCCCTCCCTCCTACCCCCCATGTCTGGTATAATCTTTTTGGTTTTTTTTAGATAATTTATTATACATATATGTGGGGTACAATGTTGATTTTCAATAATTGTGTACAATGTGTGATGGTTAGATCAGGATAGTTAGTTTATTCATCATTATAATGCACAATCATTCTTTGTGTCCATTAACCAATTCCATATTAGCCTCCTTCTCTATCCCCCTCCCCTCCCCTTTTTCCATATCTAGTAACCAAAGTTTTTTTCCTCTTTCTGAAAGTTCAACCTATTACTATGGTTGCTGTTTCTTTCTCTCTCTCTATTTCTCTTTGTTGTCTATTTGTTTATTAATGGATTCAGCTCTTAGTTATGAGTGAGAACATTAGGCATTTTTCTTTCCATATCTGGGTTGTTTCACTTAGCATAATTTTCTCATCCACGTTGTGGTAAGAGGCAGAATTTCATTCTTTTTATGGCTGAGTAGTATTCCATTGTGTATATATACCACATTTTTATTATCCAGTCCTCCATCAATGGACATTTAGGTTGGTTCCATTGCCTGGCTATTGTAAACAGAACTGCAATAAACATGGGAATGCAGGTTCCCCTTTACCAGATGATTTCCAATCCTCTGGTTATATCCCCAGTAGCAGGATTGCTGGATCATATGGTAGTTCTATCTATAGTTGTTTAAGGAATATCCATACTGTTTTCCATAATGGCTGCACTAATTTATACTCCCACCAACAGTGCAGAAGTGTTCCTCTTTCTCCACATCCTCAGTGGCATTTGTTATTTCACTGTCTTTTTTATAATAGGCAGTCTGGTTGGGGTGAAGTGATATCTCAGTGTGGTTTTGATTTGCATTTCCTTGATGATTAGTGATGTTGAGCATGTTTTCATGTGTCTGTTGGCCGTTTGTATATCTTCATATGAGAAATGTCTGTTCAGCTCCTTTGCCCATTTTTTAATTGGGCTACATGTGTTCTTACTGTTGAGTTGTTTGTGTTCTTTGTATATTCTGGATATTAATCAAATGTTAGATGCATAGTTTGTAAATATTTTCTCCCATGCTGTAGATTGTCTTTTCATGCTGTTCATTGTTTCCTTTGCAGAACTTTTTAGTTTGATATAATCCCATTTGTTTATTTTTTCTTTTGTTGCCTGTGCTCTTAGGGTGTTATTCATGAAGTTTTTATCCAGTCCTAAATCTGGGAGTGTTTCCCCTATGTTTTCTTCTAGTGGATTTA
>NW_007727175.1:88157-88606 GCF_000696425.1 Galeopterus variegatus
AGTGTATGTTCTTGATGTCCTTGTTGAAGATTAGTTGGCTGTAAATACGTGGGTTGATTTTTGGGTTCTCTGTACTGTTCCATTGGTCTATGTGTCTGTTTTTATGCTAGTACCATGCTGTTTTTGTTACTATAGATTTGTAATATTGTTTGAAGTTAGGAAGTGTAATGCCTCTGGCTTTACTTCTTTTGCTCAGGATTGCTTTGGCTCTTCAATGTCTTTTGCTCCATATGAATGTTAGGATTGCTTTTCTATTTCTGTAAATAATGTCATTGGTAGTGTGATGGGGATCACATTGAATCTGTAGATGGCTTTGGGGAGTATGAACATGTTTACTATGTTAATTCTTTCAATCCATAAACAAGGAATGCTTTTCCATATTTTGATTTCTTTAATTTCTTTCAGCAATGATTCTCATTGTAGATATCTTTCACCTCCTTGGTTATATT